>NC_034593.1:124301440-124326512 GCF_900095145.1 Mus pahari | reverse complement strand
AAATTTTGTTTTCCTAGTCTCCCTAACTTCTGGTTTTTTTGTTTGAGTCTTTTTTTTTTTTTTTTTTTTTTTTTTTTTGTCTTTGTTGCATTAGGTCACAGCCTGGCTTTTTCTTTCTTCCTTCTTATCTTTCTTTCCCTCTTATTCTTATTTGTCTTTCCCATTCCAGGAAAGGATTAGTATCACCCCTTAACTATTTCTTCTCTGTGTGTCCATTTTTGTCTCCTGAACAAGGCAAACATTGACTAGACTCAAATCTTCCTCTAAAATTGATTTAAAAAAAAAAATCTCAGCATGTTTCCATTTTGAAAATCCCACTACAAGAGCCCCCAAGGAGGTCAGAAGGCAAGTCTGCCTACACTAACACACTACACTGTGTCTGAGCACCTGCAAGTCAGTGCCTGTGGATCTAACAGGAGACCCACAGACCCCATGCACCGAGTCTACAGAAACACAATACCCTAGGGAGTAAAACCTTTGAGAGAACAAAGATGTCAGCACAGATTATAAATAAGAAGTTTCATTGAACCAACCAGGGCTAGAGTTTCTAATGACCTTTTCAGTAAGTCTGGCTGCTTAAGCTGTCCAGTGGCTTCACAATCAGAATAAAGCCAAAGCACTCACAATGTGGACTGGTTTCTCTCTTCAGTTCCACCTCCTCAAGGAACTCCATCCTAGTCTCTGCATATCAGCCAACCCCTCTGCACTCTGAGGAAGGAGTCCAATGCTTCCAGGGTCTGAAGTCTTCCTGCAGGTGGAACCCTCCCTCCCTCCCTCCTCTCCTGGAAGCTGTTGGCTGCTCCCTCATCTCCTCCAGGTTCCTACAAATGCCACTTCCCTGGCATCCTCCCTGCCACTGTATTTAAAGAACACGCCCCCAACACTTCCCCGGCTACATTTCCACTGTTAGTTTATCCCAAAAACTCCCTATGTGAGGGATCATATATTTCGCTTGGTATTTTCCTGCCATGTCTCCACCAGAAGGCAAAGAACAGGAGGACAGAAATGTTTTTGTTCAATGTCCTTAGTGCTGCACACCTAGTAGCTAACATAAAAAACGAAGGTGGCTTTCAAAAGGGAATAGGACAGCACTCGGTTGCTAAGGGCAAGCAAGTACCGCTCTTGCAGAAGATCAGAGCTCATTTTCAGCACAAGTTAGGAATTCACAACTGCCTGTTAACTCCAGTTCCAAGGGGCTCACGGCCATGTTCTGACCACTAAGGATACTCCAACTCATATGCACACACACACAAGCAATCCCACACACACAGACACACACCATCATCATCATCATCATCATCATCATACATATCATCATCATCATAATGAACCTTAAAAAGATGGTCAATGAACGTGTGTTGAGTAAATGAAGCAAATGTTAAAGAAATGGAATTTTTAATACAACTTCCCTGAAACAAATGTTAATAGACACCGTGATTGCAAATACCTCTGCAAGCTATAGTTACCTAAAAACAACTCAACATTCAATATAAAGACCAATCATTAAAAAATGTAGAACTCTCTGAGGTCTCAAGGAGTTACTTGGCTCTAGAATGCCTTTAATAACATATATGGTAAATTTGCCATTGGTTATATGGAAGTATATTTGCAGAAGAAATATAAGGTATTCACATTTGGACTGTTATGAGGGATCAAATATTGAAAAACTAAAGATGCTGTTATGTGCTGTGTATATAACACACAAGGGGAGTTGGGGAGATGGCTCAATGGTTAAGATTGCTTGCTGCAGTGCCAAAGGACCCAAGTTCAGTTCCCAAAACCCACATCTGGAAACAAACAAGCTCCTGTAACTCCAGCTCCAGGGGATTTGACACCTTTTTCTGGCCTCTGAGCACTCACACTCACGTGACATATACTGACACTGGCACACATATATACACATGAAATAGAAATAAAACTTATTAAAAACACAAGAAACGACAGCAAAAAGCTAATATGAAATCAATCCCTTTTCTCTTTTCTTCTCTAAAACAGGTTATAAATGAGGATTGAATAAAGGCAGTCTTAGACCAAGCTATTTAAAAAAGAAATTTTCAACACTTGAAGCAAGTTGGAAGTCTTTGTGATCAAGATAAAAGGTTCAAAGTATGAGAATAAGAGAAAAGTGAGGAGAATTAGAAAATCTATACTTGCTTTCAACAAAAGTATTTATGGAAATGAAACAGTGCTACATAATATGGCCAGGATATTAGTGTTAAAATTATGAAATTCAGAAATAACAACAGGAACCCAATATTTATGCAGAATATGAAAAGTATATGGCCTCAGATTCTAAGCTTTGAAGGATATGAATTTAAGTGATAAAAAAGAATTGGGCTGACCTTACTCTGGCAAGACTGGGATGCATCTGTGTATTTTCTGACACCCAAGGCTTACAGCAACTTTCTCCAGCCCCCATACATCCACACACAAATATATACACTAGAGAAATACACAAGTGTACACACACACACACATGCACACTCACAACAGAGACAAACAGACAGGCTTACAGGTGCACATGTATACACAAACACACAGAAACACACAGAGAGAGAAACACACATGTGTACACATGAGCAAACACACTGACTTGCATAGGCACAGATCACAAATATGGATGCTTCAGACCTTCCTCTGCTCTAGTTGCTACTATATAGAATACCTGGGCAAAATGTCCCAAAAGACACAAAAAATATTAAACAAATTAGCACCTCCTTAAACCCTAATACTATAGCTAGAAGAAAGTATGTGAAGCAAGGAAAGGCTTGAAGATCCTGGGCAATGCCCTAAGTAATGCCCATTGCTACCAAAGTAGGAGATGGAGCGTGCCCACACACAGGAGCACTGGCCACATAAATGAGCCTCCATAGAGACAAGTCCCAGCACCGTGGAAAGCAAGTCAAGTTCTTATAGTGAGTGGATCAGCTGGGAGAGCCACTGAGCTCACGGTCCACACCCACAGCTGTGCGCAGGGAACGTCGGCTTCTTCGAACCTGGCATCTCTTGAAGAACCACATTTGCACATACATTCTAAGAATCCTTTCTCCAGCTAAAAACCAACATATTGTTGACGTATATTGCACTGTTCTTCGTGTAAGGACTTCAAAAACTATGCCCACTTGCAAAAGAAATAGTGAGAAACAGTGACATCACAAGATATCATTTCAAGTAAGTGGGAGAACAACATTGCTCCTGGTGAGGCTGAAGCCTGCCCAGGGTTCAACAGGTGTTTGGGTTTTTTTGTTTTTTTTTTTTAATTACTTTAATTTCTTCATCTGAGAGAAGTACTTAAAACATTTAGGGTGCAAGGAACTAAAATAGAACTGAACTTTCAGGCACCCAAAAAGAAGGGGGGGGTTCTTTTGATCACCAGGAAGGTCTTTTTCATGTGATGAATATAGAAGGTGGCCCAACTGTAAACTACTGCCACTTCTAAATGAGAATTACTGACATGGTCACAGAAGGGGAATCTTGTGAGAATGGAATTATAACTCAAAATCCTGTACCCATCGCATCTGAAGCATCTATGAAGGGTAATTATCTAGTAATCAGATTGAACTATATGCATTTAATTATCCATTTCCTCCTGAGACAGGGAAACTCCAAACCAAACTAAGCAGCAGCCTTGATTTTTTTTTTTTTTTAAAAAAGAAATTTTACGTTTTATCTTTCCAATTTGCCTTGAATTTGGATTCCATTTACCTCATGAAATAAAATCAAAACACAGTCTCTCTATGCATATTTGGGGAAAATAAAGAATCTTTGTGGTAGAGTTGATTTTGATTGCGTTCTCCAGACATGCTTTTGTGGATGCACAGCATGTACTGAAATTTGCAAAATTCCAACTATCAAAGACTCCAACTGTAGAAAAGGGATAGGCCTAGCCAGTTCCAGCAAGGAGAAATGCAACCCAGGTAAACGGCCCACGGGTCCTCACATAGCAGTAGCCGTACACACTGCTGTGAGCAGAGTCCTTTAATTAGAAAGACTCAGGGAATGCATAGATGCTGCAAAGCTAACTTCTGGAAAGCTGAGTTGGTGTGGTCCCATTGGATGATGGCTTGGTTTTCCAATTAACGAAATGTAAGTGGCTGGCTCTCTGGGAATTTCTGAATGGATGCCCAGGATGGGATGTCTCAGCATCTCATCTACCAGCATCAAGCGAGTGAGTAAGCACCTTCTGCTCTAGTATTAGACTGGCTTCAGCAGACTGTTGTATGCCAGGATGCTAAGTCTAATAATGACTGTATTAGTTCAAACATGTGCTGCAAAAGGGTGCAGAATACACATTTTAAAGAACCAACTAAGAATTGATTCAATATAGTCTCAGAAATTACTAAAGAGAGTCAACACCTTGGAATTCCAAAAAAAAAATCATATCATTCTAAAATGACGACTTTAATTCAGTAGTCAGAACATGCGTGTGTACAATACATGAAAATGTCTTGTGGCTTGGAAAGGCCAGCTCTGGGGTCCTAGGTCCAGGCAGCAAGCAGCTTCCTACCCTGGAGTCTGCTTTCACCTACTTCCTTAGTGAACGAAATTATTCTTGGGACTTAGTGGCTGCCTGTATGAGAACTGGAGCATACTCGAACACAGAGAAAGAATTGGGAGAGAACCCTGCTCTTGAAGCTGCATTCCCACGAACTCTGGTTTGATAGAATCATTGGTCTAAAAAGTAAATCTTGACTAAAAGAAAGGAAAGGGAAAGAAAACAAACAGTCAGGGAAGCTGGTAACAGGCAAGGAAGGGGAGGGGCGAATTTAGAGACGGATTAATAAAATCTGAGTCCTTAGGAAGTAGTTGCAAGCTCCTTGGACTCCACAGTTCCCAAGGCCCAATTTCAGCTAATCATTCCCTCCTGTGCTGTGTGCTGTTTCCACGTTGTCCACAGGACATCTGGGAAAGGAGAAGTGGAAAGAGGCACACGGAGGTGCACGGAGGCACGGGGTGGGGGCACAGGGGGGCACCATGGCTCCCAGCCTGGAAACTGGCTTAAGAGGAACCTGTGAGAGAGGGAAAGGACACCAGAAATGGTGATGGATAGGAGGAGATTCCCAGGAACAGGAAGAGGAATGGAAACTGAGGGAAGGATGTTCAAATGATGTGAGGATATTTGAGGTTATTTACCACTGAGCATACACAGACAGGCACGGAGGCTTCCGCAGACTTACAGAGAAGCAAACAAGTTTCTACAAGTTTTATATTAAAGCCTCGTCATTAAGTTAGCTTGACTTCGTGTGGGTTGGATTTCTTTTTAAATCTATTTTGGGGCCTTCTTTAAAAAAAAAAAAAAAGTGTTGGCAAATATTAAAACTTACATTATACAAAATAAAACTTTAGAAATTTTTAATCGTAAATAAAATATACCCTCTGTCTTGTGTGTGTGTGTGTCTGTGTCTGTGTGTGTGTGTCTGTGTGTGTGCCTGCCCTCCTCTATGTAAGTGTATAAATTATTTCTAGCCCCTCTTGTAGGTCTCACTGGAGCTACTTTTAAGACTAACATCACCTTAACTTAGCATAGTTTTCATTGTTTTTACAGGCATTATCAAGGGAAAAATACTGTTAGCTCACTGATAACTTGTTAGCAACTGAGGATGGGCCCAAATTGTGAAATAAGTAAAAACATATTCATTGTTTTCAATGAAGCCTGGCCTCCCTTCTGGCCTTTTTACTAACAACAGCCCCACACATTCCCATCAAAACGCCTCAAGAATCAGCTACATGAAATGGCACTGCCAACCCAAAACGCCAGTGTCTTCCTTGGTGAAATCTCTACTAGATGTTAATATCTTGTAGATTGCTTACCTGCTACACCATATAAGCTCTTTAATTTCCACTTCCCGACACTCCCAGCTGGTTTCTCCTTCTCATGACACATCCCATGGTCCTCCCAGACTCTTATATGTTCTCACAAGTCTCTCTCCTTCCCATCTTCCTCAACTCAGTTTTTTTTTTTTTTTTTTTTTTTTACTCTATAGTCAGGGCTTCAGTGAAACATCTTCAAAGCCCACTGTCATCCAAAAGATAGACGGGTAATAGAAACTATTTTAAGAATCAATTTGCAGACATCGGAATCTACTTTTTCCTCCAACCGTCAGCACAAGGCCAGTCCAGAAGTCCTTCTCCACCTGTGACTATCTTCATAGCAAGGGCCCCTATCCTGAAGCTGAGACACTGATCCGGGCTTCAGAAGCCCAACGTGCATCAAACCACCCAGTGTGAGTCTGGTGTGCCAGTCCTGGGAGGGAGAAATAGTGAATGTCAAGGATAGAGTTTCTATTCATCAGGCATTGGGGTCTAAAACTTATCAGGCCACTTATCTTAAAATTGGAAATCAGAACTGAGAGGCTTAGCAATGTAGCAGTAGTTTATAGAAACGAGAAACAGAAATGAAGGCACACGTTTTCTCAGCAAAAGTTGTCCGATTTCTTCAGATGGCTTGACCATGAAAGACTAGTTTTAGACAATGAGGCAGGAGAGAGATAGAGACCAGGAAGAGCAATAGGCATCCCAACACATACTCTCTATACTAATTAAATCTCCAGAAAGCTTAATAAATTGAGAAACCCTCTCAACCTTAAGTACTTTCTCCGGTCCTGGACCCACCACTGCATTATTTCCTACTTACTTGTAAGTACTTCTTCCCCATTTGGGGCCCCCCACCACACACACACACACACATACACACACACAGTTAATTTTTTCCTCACTCCTCAATGGTCTGTGATGAAGAAAATTACTTTAGTGTATTTCCCATTCATCCTGACATCAAAAGCTCCCAGGACCCAGACTCTTACCAAACTGACCTCACACCTTTGGTATTGCTATATATTTGAAATTTAATAATTCTAAATAAAGGCATGGGCACCGGTTCTTTGGACGTCGGACACCTGACTTGATCGCGGCAGCATGGGCTTCGGCTCAGGGGGTGGGGGTGATTCCTAAAAAGCAAGCAGAGCCATCAGACTGTGACTCCTCCAATGCCGCTGACTCACCACAGGCAAACACGCTGAGGTGCTTTCCCCAGTAGTAAGCAAGAACTGGGCTGACTACACCGTTCGGTTACCCCTGGGAATGACAGCATATGCATCTTCCATACTCTGCCAGGATGCCAGACGTAACTGTCCGATACAGAGCAACAGATACGTTATTCTTTAAAGAAAACAAACAGACAAATGAACACCAACAACTAGCTCTTTGGCCCTGACAGGGCTAAGAGTAAAGGTATGAATAGGTGTATGCATGATAGGCGTAACCACCTTATCTCTACAGTTGGGGACCTTCAGATCAGTTCATCTCCTCTTTCGTTCATGAGTCAGATCTTGCTCTCAGTATCTCAGGGTCGGCTGCATAGCTGAGGAGGTGAACATCCCATAATTTCCTTTCCAAATGACCTTGATAAAGAAGGGTTATCTAAGGGACAGGGAGACAGCTATTGTCGGGAAAGTATTTGCCACTTGCTCATGAGGAGCAGACAGTTCAATGTCTAGAACTTGTATAAATAAGCCAACCATAGAGAAAAAGGTTAAAATCCAGTGGGGAGGCAGAGACAGACAATCGCTGGGGCCCAGGCACTCGGTCCTTAACCTACCCATCTGTCATAGACTCTAAGTGGCTGAAAGTATTACCTCTGTGGTGCTTTCATTTATTTAAAAAAAAAAAAAAGAGGGGAGGGGTTTGGAGAGATGGCCCAGTGGTTAAGAGCACTGACCACAGGTTGTTGTTCCACAGGTCTTGAGTTCAATTCCCAGCAACCACATGGTGGCTCACAACCATCTATAATGGGATCTGATGCCCTCTTCTCATGTACAGTGGAGCTACAGTGTACTCACATACATAAATTTTTAAAAAATTCTATTTATTGAGAAAATAATGTAAGGTTAAAAAGTTAGGTATCCAAGTACAACCCAATCTTCCACACACAACTTGTAGGTATACTGGTAGTCAAAATGTGTTTGTACAAGGGAAAAAATTTCAAATGAATTAATTCATTTGTATGATTTATAAAGAAATATATAAATTATTTCTATGACAAATGGGATAACAATGGAATATACATATTCAAGAAAAGGTGGTTTGTTGCTTAAAGATCAAATACTAAGAGAAAACAGTGAAAATAAAGACAAAGTTAAAAAAAAAAAAAACACTTAAACTTATTTTGTCCTAAATAAGGTACTAAACTCCTTTAAGGCAAGTTAGGATCAAAAAGCACAGAGCTTAAAAAGCCGAGATGCAAAAATCATGTTTTTTCAAAAATCAATATTTATCTCAGGCCACAGCTAGAACCTTAACTGCCATGGTGGAAAGCCCTTGCGTTTTAATGGCTCCTCACCAGAGGCTACAACTCTGTTCTCCGATCACTATCACAGAGCACTCGGCCAGACTTCTCAGACTTAATTCTCACCTTGATCTAAGACGTTCCAAATGTCTTGCAGTTATTGCTTTGCCGGCACTTGCATGACTCATAATTATTTTTAGGATCAAAAATCTAACATAACCACCCTCCTGCTTGCCGGTCGGTCCTCCAAGCCTAAGGAGGGCTCACAGGCCTCTCACTGACAATTAAATTTGCTTCCTTTATCTATAAACACTAGCATTCAGATCAAGTTTACTGAAGGTCAGGAACCGGGAGTTACCGGGCAACCCCATAAAGAGAACTTCAAATAAAAAGTCTCTCCTGTCAATACTGCAGGAGCCACACGGGAGATTTAGTCTGCTCTCACAAGAAGTGCATGGGCACTTCAGCAAGACATGCACGCTATCAGAAACACACCAATAAACCATCCTCCTCAAAAGCCAGGCTCTCTCTGCATGCTGCTTTTCAACAAAATGTAAATGTTTTCCTCAAAAACATTCTTCAGATCCCCCTAGTACTGGGTCAGCACCACTGACTGCACCCCTTTTCATTTTTAGTAAAATAATTCCCAAATAGAATTGACTAATTCAATGGAGAAAGCATCCAACTAACAAAGACCTACACAAAGTCGACTTTTCAGTTCCAGCCTCTACAAACAGAAGTACAAATCTAGAAGAAACGAGTTCTGCCTGGCTCCAGGAGCAGACCCACGTCGACCACTATGGAGAAGCCAAGAGAAGACAGAGAAAAGCAGACAGCACACATGCGCGGGATGGTTAAGTACAAGCTCCTAAGATAAGAATAAGGCTGAAAACTGCCCCCTTAATAATAATCCATCTCCACCCCCCCCCCTAGCTGGAATGAACTGAGCACCCTGGACAAGGAGCGGTAAGACCTGCCAGCCCATCACTGGCTGAACTAACTCATCAGAGAAATTGTGTCTTCAAGAAATCAGTTACACCAAGGATTCCACATGCATCAAGGCAGCCAAGAATCCCATTCCTTGGACACAATAATAATTAAAATGTAGCTCCCCCATGATGTATGACTCAAACACGGCTGGATTTTAATTACATATAATCCAGAATAGTTGCATTAAAGGTATTCAGGGTAACAAGGCTATAACAACTGATTCTTCGGAAACTACTGGAGCCAAGAGGCACTGGTTTGTACTTCATGATCTATGTTTCTGCCGAGGCTTAAACTCAGAGCCAGTAGATGGGAGCAGTCTGAAGGGTGAGTTCATGGAGAATCTAAGCAGCAGTTAAGCTGGTGAACACTCTGAAAATTGTTTGGCCCTTTGGAGCTTCTGTACATAATAGAGTTCTCATCTCTCCGGAGACCAACTCGACATGAAACCGAGGGGATCTCATGCTGCAGCAGAAGCTACTGGGAATTACCAAATTACCTAAAATTAATGGGATGTGGCTCTTGGTAATGAATAAATTTATAGCTAAATGATGAGTACCTCACACTTTTTATTCCTCTGGGTGACATGCTAGAAGAAACGGTCCCCCAGGCCTGTTGGAGAGGCACGGTCCACGTCTCTCTCAGCAGCTGCTCTTCTCTTTCTCCCTTCCTGACAAGATTTTTGTGTATGGTGCAAGGAAAATAAAAAGGTTGGTCTTTGAATTTAAAACCTGGAGTGCTGGGCAGATAGCAAAGGATGAAAAAGAAGAACCTGGGTTTAACTACAACAGGTACAACAAGAAGTCCTCTGTAAATAAAGTAATATCTTTATTTTTGAAAGCCAAAAGTAAAATGGTAAAAGCTTAAAGACCCATCAAAACATTTTTAAAACGCCAAACCTGAAGGCTAGAGTTCCTGAGATCCAACTTTGTAGGAATCAAACCCAACATGAGTCCCTAACCCAGGTCCAGAGCGCCATAAGAAAACCCGCAGGGGCAACAATCCAACCCGAGGCCACAATCATGTCCCTCCTGTGAGGCAATTATGGCATAGGGGAAGAGATACAGCGCCTCCCTCACCCTGAGAAAGGGCCTCCATTTGCAAACCCTCATCAAGAACATGTACCAAAAGCCTTGCTCAGCACAACACAAGTGCCCTAAGATCAGAAATGCATTCTATAATGGTATAGTCCTTTATAAGAACCAATAATCAACCCCAGTGCTACCTCCAGATGTTTTTAATGCAGAACTATTAACCTAACGACAACATGAGGTAGTATCTACTTTCGGGATCTATTTCATATGCAGCACCACTCAATGGGAGACAAAAGAGGATAAAGAGTTCAAGGTCAGGCCAACATGGCAAGGTCAGGCCAACATGGCAAGGCACTGCTACCTCAGAACCTCAGAACCTCAGAACCTGGCTCCTGGTTCTATCTCCAAGATGTGTGCTGTAGAAACAGAGAACCAAGCCATCAAGCTGTCCTTGGCCCTATGTTTGAGCAGTGGCCTATGTGCAACACACACACACACACACACACACACACACACACACACACATCTGTTCAGAGTCATCCTCGGCTACATAGCAAGTTGGAGTCTAGCCCTAGGAAATGACAGCTTGTCCCAAAGTGGGAAAAATATCTACTTCCATCCCACCTACAGACCTTTACATATCAATTAAGAACATGTTAGATTCAACTCAAATCTAAAAATTTGGCTCCCATTACTGGGCTTTTAACTAAAATGTACTCACTGATACATATATGTCACATTGTCAAATGTTATATGACAAAAATATTACAGTAAATGACCAAAGTAATATTTTCATGTTAAGATCAATTTAAAAAAATCAATGTTAAATGCACTGTGCTTTATAATCACCATTAATGTGTGTATGCTTACATATATTATATATGTGGGTACATATATATGCATACACATACACACTATTCTCTTATATGTATACAAACAAGAGTCAGGGATAGACCTTTCATGTAGCCCAGGCTGTCTTCAAATTTACAATTCTCCTGCTTCAGTCTCTCGAGTGACAAGCAGTTGGGAACTGAGATTGCAAGTCTACACTATCACTCCCTGAATCTGTCTATTCCAGAATGAGCAGGTATCAGTTACGTGGCAGCCTATCTACTACATGACACACCATGTTATCTATTCTACTGAAATCAGGTCTTTCTGTGATGCTCAAACACATTCACAGGCCTGAAGCTACAGCTCAACATTAGATCACTTGCTCTGCATGGACGAAACCAGTGGCTTGTGCCCTAGAGCACAGGAATGTACCAAGCAGCTGTGAGTTTACACATGTATCCAGATACACATAGGAAGATATTTTAAGTTGCTCATATAGGTGGTATATATGGAAGTAATAGTGGCCAATACGGAAACTCTTAATCTTATAAAGCACCTAGATTATATGAATATTAAGAGATGGCTCATTAACAGTTTATCTGCCAATCTGAAGCTTTAAGTTAGATACAAAATGAGATGGATGAGCAATTAAAGACATGACCTTAATGAGTTACTCTTTTTCTTTTAACGGTTATTTTTAAAATCTAATTAAGACACAAACATACTTACGTGAGATGACCTGAAAACTACTTTTTGAAAACCCACTTGAAAACACATCACCTACTAGTCTAATACAGAAGTCCTGAACAAAACAGAAAGGGTCAAATTCCAGAGAGGAAGGTACCAGAAAACAGAAATCAAGACACACACACCCCAGCCCACATGCGCATTTTTTCCCCACCAAGTCAGAAAGTAGTCAAAATAGTGAATCATAGAATCACAGAATTTCCTGGTTGCCAGCCTGTTTACGTTATACCATGATTCTGACCCTTTTAACAAGCACCCATGATGTAACTGAATCTGTGTGTCGTTACCCACGCCCAGTAGCAGCTGCCAAGCAAAGAGAGCTCAGGTAAGTGAGCACAGCGGTTGATCATGAGCATAGCAGTCCTAAACATATCACTAACATGGGACTCAACAGAGGATAGATCCCTCCTTCCAACTTTATTTAAAGAGCGCATTTACACGCATTTTTGGTTATGACATGTTTCAAACGACATTTCCCATATAAAATGAAATGGGATATACAAAAAGAACTCACAGTAAGTCCCTCTTCCAATAAGATGTGTACCTTTACTCTCTACAAGAAAACCCTCCTCCTTACCCCACAAAAATGAGTTTGTCTACACACTTCGACAAGATCTCCTTATCTTGTGGTTTAATTGTTTTTGAACTGGGAAAGAAGTGTTCTTAAAAGGAGGTTACAGCATGAACCATTCACTCACTCTCAGGAAAAAGCGCCAGCACATCCCAATGAGAGCATAAAACACTGGGTTGCATCAGGACCAACCTGAGCATCCCAATGAGAGCATAAAACACTGAGCTGCATCACGACCATGCACTTCCTCCCACAGAGCTAATGCAGACTGATGGACAGCAAAGGTCCACAGTCCCCATGAAAGAGAAGAGCCTAGAGCTCTCAAGCAGAGAACTGTTCCAACACTGCTGCAGATGAAATAAAGGAACAGAACAGACCCGGGCCTTGGTAAGTTACCCACAGTTCATACTTTAAGAGCTGAGGATATTTCAATAGCTTTTCCTTGAAATGGTGATTTAGATGAGTGTGGAATTGGCTCAAATACTATTTATTCCAAGTTGGGCTGGTGTGTTGAGTATTCTTGATTCTATTCCGCACTGTAATAGCTGCCTCGGAGGTGTTTATAAAGATGCCAAATACAGGCTCTGGGAGAAACTTCTGGAAAGGAGGCCATTTGAAGTAACTTCCAAGCTATATACTGAGTTTATAGATGTCACTAGCAGAAAAGGGAAAGACTAATTGTGCTTATCAAGTTGAGCAACCATAGCCACCAGCCAATAGCTGCCTTCCCAAAACTTAAGCAGTCCACCATTGCATGTTTCCCCGGGGTCACTTAATAATTTTATGTTTCACATTCAGTAATCTTGAATTCATTTTATGCTTTAGAATCTCAACAGAATAGGAAACTAGTTACATTTGTTAGAGATCTGAATGGGCAAAACATCACCATGGAAGCTACAAAAAAAAAAAAAAGTAGCAATAATTTTATCAGCCTTTATGAACATGCTGTATCTTTGCCTCTTCACTGGGCACTGGCTGAAAGACAGAAAACCCTTCTATGCCTCATAGAATGCAATACAATGCATGACATGGAGAGAAATACACATGCATCCAAGGACATAATCTAGGCATGAAGTGTTCAAGACAAAAGCAATGGTAAGACAGTGTGTGCTAGAAAGAAGCTTGCAGACCCCAAACACGAGAGAGAAGGCCACAGCTGTAACCAGCCCATGCTCACTCCCAGCTCCACTAAGCACTTGTAAAAAAGGACCACTGAGACCCCCTCGAACTCGAACTCCCTACATCCCTTTCCAATTCCGAATGATGAAGGGGCATCCATCTTCTGAAGACAGGATGATGGGAAGGGAACTTTAAAGCCAGACAGATCTGAGTGTACATTCAATTTCTAGATTAAAATTCCTTCCCTGTATTATGCGTGTTATAATAAGAGATGACACATTTAAGACACACGTCTCTAATTGGTATGGGAGGAGAAGGCAATTTCCCTCAGAGAAGGCTACCTCACAAAGCGTTGTGTGGATTCTCTTCTCTCAAGTACTGAAAGGCACCAGTGTCCTGTCCCTTTTAGCAAATGGTAAATGTGGAACCCAGTGACCCACCCTATTGTGGGAAAGGGATTTTTATCTTCACCAATTGCACTAATTGATGGACACATAGAATCAACTTAATCAAAGTTTCCCTGATAAGGATATAAGTTGGATTACCCACTGTATTTCAAAGTATCAATCTGTACCTTACCGTGGGTATGAAGGTATTAAGGATATACATCTGAAGAGCCAACGGCTACAAGGCGACAAGTATCCAGATTCCCCTTCTCTTTGGTTGTGTAGAGACAGGGCTTCATTCCAGGTACACTACACAGCTCAGGCTTGCCTTGAACTCACAGTGACAGTCCTCCCAAATTCTTCCACTCTTGGAATTACACATGAGCTGCCTGCCATGCTCAGAGCAGACTTCTAACTTTTTCTAAGATTTTTCTAAGTTTCCTGTCTGCTCCTCTATTGGAATATCTTCAAGACTGCTATCAGAGATTCCCAAAGACTATCCAACACTTTAGAGTATGTTGAGGTAGATAAGAGACCACTACAAAGTTGGCCAGCATCAAAAGCGTTTACAATCGTTTTAGGTACCATGAGTATAACTTTATTGTACCCTAGTTTAAGGCCAGCCATTCTGATCTATATAGTGAGCTCCAGGACAGTGAGAGCTATATAGTGATACCCTGACTCAGACAGAAAAAAATAAAAGGAAGGAAGGAAGGAAGGAAGGAAGGAAGGAAGGAAGGAAGGAAGAAAGAAAGAAAGAAAGAAAGAAAGAAAGAAAGAAAGAAAGAAAGAAAGAAAGAAAGAAAGAAAAGACAAGCTAAATAAATAAGACAAATAAATTTAGTTTTTTATCTTTACTTTATACTTTGTAATGTAAAATATGTATTACTGCCTTACTAGCTAACCTTGTTACTTCTATTAAACTAACCATTCAAAAACACAATAAATGATCTTGGAACAAGACTGCTAGAAATCTTTCACCTACTCCAATAGGAAAGTGGGGTGAGGTTTTAATGTCTCCTTTAGTTTACTCCTTGCTCATGAATGCCAAAGTTCAACATTAAAAAATTAAAAATGCAAAAGAAACTGTTTTGTTTAAGGGATAAATAGTAACATGAATTTCTTGGTATATTCATTTTAGCAATGAAAATGATAGTTTTCAGAACATGGCAGAATTGGCAGCAGATGTTGGCCTTCAATTCCACGTACTATAGATAAACTTGTAAAGTATGTATCCCGTATTTGTTTTATAACCAAATTAAAACAAAGTATGACAACTTCGTGGCATCGGCCTTCTCCATCAGTCCTGTGATGTGTGCCATGCTGAAGGAACACGAGTCAATTTGCTATTTCCTATTATGCCACTCTAGAGAGAACACTCCACAAATAAACTTCACATAATGCAGAATCCGAGCAATGACCCCTTCTCTAATCTCCACACTGCCCAAGTACAACTGAACAACTTCTGACTACGGTATTTTGGGTGACTGAAAAGTGTGGATCTGAAATGCTATACAAGGTATCAAGGTTTACTGAACCCCGCATTTACCATGTATGTATTCTCTGTACATTTACATGTGCTTTAAAAGGAAGAGAAAAACTGAGTTCTCAGAGCTTAAGTGTCAGTGTGATGCCTGCTATAAATCAGACTAAGCTTCCGCCTAGCGTGTTACTAGCTCGTCCTCAAACAATGTAAGTCCCTCAGCCATGGTAACAAGTTAATGAGGTGCATGAGAATCTCTGGGATTCAGAGTCCAGCAAGAGAGAATACCATCTCTTGCCACCTTCTCGGCCACCAGGCAGAATGACCCTGTGCCTGCCTGACTGACAGTAACACCTATTCAAAACACTTAACCCCTGTACACTGATGAAACCGCAGTCCAAATATTTAACCTCGTAAGTTCCAAACTGTACTGTTTGACACCTCAGTATTGAATTAGCGTAATTAGCTAACCCACAGTGACTTTTAAAAATCTTTCCATTCAACTCATTAGCCTCAATGCTTTCCCCCAAGTGAGGTTAATTTTTTTTTCTTGCCTGAAAAATGTTTAATAGGGTTAATGAGCAAGAATATTCCCCTTTGTGGATACCATGGATTGTTAACATTTACATTAAGGGGAAACAAAAAAATATTAAAGGCACATAAAATGTCTCATCTGTGATTACCAACTGCTCTTTCCTCTGACAAATTACTGAAACCTCATGCTAAGAGCAGGAAAGCTGTTCCTTTTATTAAATAAAATACAGCCACAGCCTATGAGAGAGTAATGCTTTCTAATTTATTATATTCCTTTACCTAAAACAAAACAAAACTTCTTCACCCTCATTTTTCTTCTTCTTCTCTCTCCCTCTACCTATCCCTCTCCATCCCGCCTTCCCCCATCTCTTTCTGAAATTTTGATAGTGCCAGGGTCTCACTATGTAGCCCTGGCTGGCCTAGAACTTTCTATGTTGCCCAGGTTTTGAATTCAGAGATCACCTAGCTTATGCCACCTGAATACCGGGACTACAAGTGTCTGCCACCATGCCCAGCTTAAGCTAAAGCATATATTTAAAGCTTCTTGAATTGAATGTCTTCATCATACATTTAATTTTAATTTATGAGGAACTGGAGATGAGCTTGCTAGCTTTCCAAGAACCACGGGATTATGTCTATATGAAAAAATGCAAACTAGAAAGAGGAAGACAATAGAGGGAATCAGCAGAATGTCACTTCTCAGTGAAAAAGACGAATACATATCTACATATGCATACCTCCCTAGTCTTTCCTAAGGATATATTGTGACATTATATTATACCATCTATAAATGAAGCGTCTTAAAACATTTGTATTGTGTTTTAATAACTGCAAACTTCAACACAAAAATGTTTCCACTATATAATTACAGGACTAACAGTGTTGCTAACAGCTGATAGTAAACAGAAACATCTACAATTACAGAAGACATTTAAAAACAAAGTGACCAGTTCTTTGAAACACAATGGTAAGGGACTTCACATTTTTGAATCAACTATTTTTTAATTGTTCTATGATGCTTAACCACCATGAGTCGCCAATGTGCTTCTGAATGACAACAAAGAAAAAGGCTATAGATATTAAAAGTAACTTCCAGTTAGCAGACAAATAAAAATGCACAATAACAATCTGCCACTAGAAACCAAGCATATTCTAATGCCTTCTTTCTTCCCTGGTTGAGAGTACAAGGCTATATTAGTGTTAGCCCCCTGGGGTGTTAATACTTTACCATCTTCAAAGCATAAAGTAAATAAAGATCTCAAGTTCTGCCTGTAAGCAAGTGTTTATATAAACACCTAAGGCTGCCAGGCTGAGAGACATGGCACATTCAGAGGCCACAAGCCATGTCCTCCTTATCTGAAGGCTTGATTTGAACAATGTCCTTCAGACCTCAGACCCTGACCATGCCATTACACCGCTGCTGTCTCTAGCAGACAACCCTTGCTCAAGTGAGGCCTTCTCCCAGACCCTACTTCCAAAGCAGAAAATAAAACACAGATTTAGGACAAAAATCTGTCTAAGCAGTAATTATGCCTCATGTCCCAATGAGGACACTGGCATTCAAAATGTGCAACAGAACCCAGACTCAGTCTCACCCTTCGGTCTGCTTCCTGAGTCCATGTGGTTACCCCGAGCGCCACAGCACCAGCATCTAAGTACTGCCTGCCATTTAAAAAATTGTTGCCTCTCACATAAAGAGTCGGGCATAAACCTGATTTATTTCTCCGCATGTCACATGACTAAATAAAGAATTTGTGTAGAAATCAGATAATTTCTAGAGAGCTACAAAATTCCACTCAGAAAATGTTTATTAAATCTGCAGTAAATTCTTATAAAATCTATTTTGAAAAAATCTGCTGCATAAAATTTGAAGTTTCCAGACCCCTCTCAAATCCACATATTAAATCCATAGAAATCTAAGTATAATTCTGCTTTACACAGACCTGGATGTTCAAAGCAAACCACTGTTATTATGAAGTTGGTGGGAGCCTCTCTCAGGGGCTTATACCTCATCCCTTTACTATCCCTTAAAGGATTCTTTTCAGGCCAACAGCTGCTGTAGTATCAATGTCAAACTACCCAAAAGTCCAGGTTTAACAATCAGGGGACAAACACAGAGGAAGACAGAGCGCCCCCCCCCTCTCCCCCCCAGGGAGCCACCCTCTGTGTCACATGTCCTTAGTAGGCAGGAAGCAGCCTGCCATCCAGGCTTCCCTGAGGAATGACAAGCAGTGCTCAATCAGAATGTGGTCCTGTTCAGTTCCAATAACAAGTGGACATTCCGTTTGGTTGGTGGCTGTCATTTTGTTTGCTTGTTTGTGTTTTCTCAGAGCTGGACTTACAAAGAATGTATCAAAAGTAAACACAGAAGAACCAATAGCAATGAGAGACAGATGCAGCAACTAGACAGTAAAATGCCACCCAATGAGCTACTTCTAATATTCAGCAAAAATGAAACCAAGTGTTTTAAATCAAAATAACAATAATTAATAATAATCTATTATAATTTATCATCATCATCATCTACTAGTCCCTTTTCCTTCCCAGTTAAAAATTAAGCCTGAGTTTGAGAATCATTTCCAGGTCAGCACACAATTACTTCCTTTTCTGTGACTGCATTTAGTAAACTCAATTAACTGTCAACACACTTTCTAAGATTCTTAGACACTGATCAAATTGTGACCAAGAACAGCAACGATAACAGACAGAAACCACACCGAGGGTGCTCATGGAAGAAAAATGTTGATTTAATAAAGTTATTCAGGGTTAAAATATAATTATCCCAAAATGACCTTGCTTTCCCATCAACTACAACAGAGAAGGTCTCTGTAAATTTGGTTTTTTTTTTTTCCTTAGACACATTTTTGCAAATTATATAAATGAGAAGCAAATGGTGACTGTCAACTTGGCCCAGTTCACCATCTGCTCTTTGTGTAGCTAGTCAAATCCAAAGCATTATTCAAAGATTATAGACACACAATGATATTGTTGAAAGCCAAGGTCCTCGTCCTGATTATGCACCCTCAATATATATTCATAATGACATGTATAAGGAATACATCCTTACTATGCACACACAGAGCACATGTAGAGGCAACAATCTATCGATGATAAATAATTGTTTCAATAAATATTTTTAAAAATACACCTCTATAAAATAGAACATCTATTTTATGGACAATTATTAATAAAATATGAACTAATTAACAAAGTAACCACTTTTTATAAGGACATACAATAAATGTTGCATTCCCCACAGAAGTATCACAAGAAATATAAGAACAATGTGTCCACACTTGTTCAGTTTGTTCCCATCTTCAGTAGAGCCTAAGGCAGCAGAAAGTGTGTTCAGTAAGGAATACATCTATGACAGGATGGCTTCACACCAGACAGTGGCAAAGCAAGAGCTGAGAACTGAATTGTACATATACCATGCCAGTTTAAATTCATAACATTGTAATAGAAAATCCAATGAAATAATTTTACAACAGTTCTAATATTTGATTCTTAATGACTAATTAGAGGCAAGATTTGTTTTAAAAATTCCAACACACACACAGGCACACATGCATGTGCATGCATGTGTGCACGCACGCGCACACACACACACACACACACACACACACACACACACCAATTATACCAAATCGTCATTATCCTTTACTCTGCTGATATACAAACAGACTGATTCTAATTCTTTCCTAGAGTGAATAAAGCAGAAATACACACACTGATACAAACATTCTATGTTGGGTACAGTGTGCTTTGGGTATATGCCCAGGAGTAAAATTGCAAGGTCATATGGAAATCATAAACACTTGCGGCAAAGCAGGAAAACAAAAAAGTCAATGTAAGAGAAGAAAAGAGAATGAAAACGTAGCCTTCACTTACATCAACAGTGCACTCTGAGGAAAGAAAAATATCCCATTCAAAGTAACTCCGAACAAAATAAATATTTAGGGATATGTCTAACTCAAGAAACATACCTCTACAATTAAAACTTCAAGATACTAGAAAAAGGACTCACAGAATATACTAGAGAATACAAAGACTGTACATGTTCCTGGACTGGCAGAATTAATAATGTGAAAATGGCTAATATAAATATTCACTTATGTATTTAATGTAATACCTATAAAATTCCAACATCATGTTTTATAGGTTTAGACAAACAATATAAGAATATATATGGAATCACAAATGACCATAAATACCCACATTAATCCTAAAGAGTAAGAACACTGTTAAAATTATTTTAATATTGGACCTCAAGTTGTACTTCAGAGCTATAGTGATAAAGATAGCCTGGTTCTGCCATAAAAATACAGTAAGACCAACTAGTATTATAGAACGCAGGACCAGGAAATGTAGTGGTAAACCTACGCCCAATTAATTCTTTACAAAGGAAGCAAGAACACACTTAGAGGGAAGAGCCTGTTGGACAAATAGTGCTAGCAAAACTAGATTTCCACTTGCAGAAGAATGATGTTAAATTCTCAACTTTCCTACAAAGCTGGGATAGTCCATGAGATCATCATGAGGAAACCAACTTCAGCAGGCAAGTCCATGCTAGCTTGTTGTCCCTCTGTTCCTCTTGATATTTAACTTTGAACCTTGCCCCCATGAGCTGTGCTGCTATAACAGTGGTCCCCTTCTGTCACTGGGCATTGGACAACCACAGCTTGACTCTCTGAAATGAAAAACTACTGAGCATAAATATGTGCCCCATTCATCTTCATGTTTTGCATTTTTACAGCATCCAACCTTATGTAATGTATAAGTCTGAGCCATATGAAAGTGTGCACAGACCAATGGAACAGCACTGTGAATGAAAAGGTGGAGACCCAGGACAAGATGAAGCACAGGAAAATTCTGCTTTTACCCATTTCTTTGAGGAAAAAGAAACATTCAAATTTTATAACTTGAATCCCAACCCCACCCCACCCCACCCCCAAAAAAAAAGAAAAGAAAGGAAGAAAAGGAAAGGGAAGGGAAGGGAAGAAAAGGAAAGGGAAGGGAGGGAAGAAAAGGAAAGGGAGGGGAGGGGAGGGGAGGGGGAGGGAAGGGGAGGGGAAAGGGAAAAAGGGGAAAGGGGAAAGGGGAAAGGGGAAAGGGGAAAGGGAAGGAGAGTGGAGCCCTATCCCCTGGGGCTGCCAAATTTCTTATTATTCCTAGGAACTTACCTAGACTTTTCTCCAAAGCTATGACCAGAGAGGTCTAGCCCCTAAACCCAGTGCCAAGCCTCTGAGATTCTTCCTTATTGCTGATCAATGCTGTTTGATGCCACCTGTCACATGTAAATAGCCACTTACATCACATCATATTTCCACTCCAGTAACCTCAAGAATTCATTAATTCCTATAATGCTTTTGCCACAATCCTTGGGAATGCAAAGAAGGAGGAGCAAGGGAAAAGGGGAGAGAGAGACTGGTGCTCGAACATGGCCCTTTGGGGTAGAGGGATCAGCAGTCAGCACTGACATCCACCACAAGCATCTGCTGCCTTCCGCCTTCTCCGGAACTCAGAAGTTCTGCTCCTTATTTCACCAGAGACCAGAAACTCTTTATCCTCTCTTTATACAACAACAACAACAACAACAACAATGATAAAACCTAGCTACATCACCTCCTCTGATTTCCCACTTACAGTACTTCTGTGCACCTCATGCTTTCTACATCACGGCTGTGCATCCGAGTGCAGGGGAGGTTGGGGAAGGCACAGACTCTGCCCTCTGCACCAATATATTATTGACTTGGTTATATTTACAATTAATTGAACTGTTTCACAAAAACAAAATCTAATGTCTTAGTATCAATCAAAAGTAACCAAATCCTGGCCAAGATGCACAGCAGTGTTATAACTTAGATGTTAATCCCTTGGAAATTAAGGTTTCCAGATTTTAAGCAATTAAGACTGATGTAAATGCTTTTACATGTTTGTCTTCTGGACATCATATCTATGAGGAAATGCTCTGCTCACAGGCACACTGGAAGATCCTTTAGGTTGTCACCTTGTTTCATTACTATTGCCTTTCATGCTGTGTTAATCCTGTATTTTCTTAAGGAAATCATCAAAACAACCCCTGAAGTTAGCTTTTCTCTTTTCTTTCATCCCTCTTTTAAAACAGGGTGAGTGATTTCTAAATTGTTCTGTCCTTCTTTCATCTACATACTTGTCATTGGATATACTTTCCTGTTATTCATGGCCAAAATGGGGGGGGAGTAGCAACAAGTACATCTAATGGCTCTTACTCCTTTTTTTGCCCTTGAACATGATGCTGAGCTACTACTCACGACACTTGCTTCACAGAAGCTCCCTCTGAAAACACATATTATTACCACAGTCCATGTGTGGATTCTTACTAGAGACCAGTTACTAATGTAATACAGAGACTGTATCATCATCCTATCAGATGAGCATCCGAGTCTATGAATTCAACCGTCTAGAATCATCAAACATCAGAAGAGACTCATACCAAATGAGAAAAGAAGGCTGGCTTTCAGATTACATTCCAGTTAGCAAAGAACAGCCTCAGCCATCGTTGCTTCAGTCCAACAATGATGTCATACAGGTATCGAATCGTATGACAGTACCGGAAACCACAAATGCCCACCTGCTAGAAATGTAACTACACATGTTTTCAAAGCACATCAGTCAAGATCGTTTGGCCAACAATGATGGCAAATATTTGGTGTGCCAAGGCGCCAGCTCACTTGTGTTAGTACGAGCCGATATCAAATAAAGCACATCTACAACAGAGAGTCCCACTTAGAAGCCTGATGTGGTTAGAATGAGTGGAGCTGACTGCAGAATGCTAATGAGAAAAGCAGTCAACAGGCCTGTTATGAAACCGCTGTGCGTTTGGGGAGTGGTTGCCTGGTCCCAGGAGAAGGAGCACCATCAGGACTATTTGTCTAAGAGAGAGGAGGATAAAGTCACTGCCACCAAACAGAACAAAAAGGAGAACCGGCATTTACTGTGTGTGTCATCTACGGAACCAGATATTCTCAAGCGCATTATTCTATTTAGTGTCTTCATTAATGCTATGAAGTTGCTTTGCTCACTGCTGTACTTTCTTCACAATTAAAGAAACAAAACTTGTGGAAGTTTAATGTTGCCAGGGTCATCTAAAAAGTATGTGGTAAGATCTGAATGGATCTGCTGAGGGTGACAGGTCCGCCATTGGCCTCCCAGGGCACCCTTGGAGAGGCCCATATCTACCTGAGAGCCACAATTTCTGCACCTTAAGAAGAGCCCACAAGACACTTCCCTGCTACCACTGACTCAAGCTTTAGTCTGTTTTGGTTGTCTTGCTTATTCCTTCATGAACACAGACGAAAGGATGACTAAAGGAGAACGGTATCCCAGCGGTCCCAAGGAAAAGCATTAAAGAAGCAGTTTGCTTCTTCCTGGTTTTAGAAGTTGAGACCTCCCTCTGGCCACTATGACATTATTTTTTTTTACAAAGTTCTGCATTAGTAACAGAACCCCAAATGCATATCATCTCATTTACCTCTTAGAAGCCATTATCAGATTGCAAAAAGGCCCAAAGATATTTATTGTTTGTGAATTACATCAACCCTACCTAGAGTACAGAAACCAGAGACAACTGACTAAATATAACATCTGTATTTAAAAGGCAGTGATGCTACGATGATTACAGGGATTGCAATATATAAAATACTGGGACTGTATCTGGCCTGCAGCCTGCTCTGTTAAATACCACTTGATTTTATTGTGATGGATGCTTTAACTATCCATCAATGGGATGTACAGAGCCTTCACACACACACACACACACACACACACACAAATACAGATAATACTAATTGGTGTAAATTACTCAGAATGTTGCCTCATATGTAACCAAAAAAAAATGTTAATATTGGTTAACTCACTTCCCAAGTAGAATCAGAAAAAATACCATCTGAGTTAGCAGTTTCCTTAGCTAGACTTGGACAGGCATGGTACAACTTAAACAATACAGCAGCAAAGATGACTTATGTACTTCTCTTTTTGAGGAGTTTTTATCCTCACCTCATCTGTTCCCACCCACCCCTCACCTCTTCCCCAAAGCCATGTTAGAAATCCCTTGGGTACAAGCCCTGAAGAATGGCTCAGCTTGGCTCTCGTCAACCTCTACAGTGAGAGCATCTTTTATCTTCTTGGAACTTAACTCTGAGACCTGAAACTTCATTGGGAAGAAAACAGACAAACGGTCAGTTCTCAAAATCTAACTATTCACGCCCTAAATAAGAATTCTCACACAAGCATCGCTCGTCACACAGGAAAACCTAGCATGCAAAAGCCACACTGGTTTCTGGGTTTGACTCTTTGACTGCCTCCAGACAACAGGTAGGCCCTCTTCATCTTTGCCCTGGGATTCCCCATTTACCAAAAACAAGAGCTTAGAGGTTTGCTTCAGTTTATGCTTAAGTGTTTTCAATACTACAAACACCTCCTTCTCCTCAAAGAGGAAAGCAACATTATCTTTGTCTACCCCACACACAAACACATACCACATCACTGTTCCCTCTCATGTGTCTTTGAGATAAACTCAGTTTTGGAAACTGGGTAAAGCACAGTTCATGAAGCTGAGTGCAATGGAGCCTGAACCTTGGCAGTTTTCTTCTCATTTCCGGGATTTTTACCTCCTCTCCACTTGAAGGGCCAACAATCATTCATTCAACAACTGTCTACAATAAGGTGACCAGGCTCTCCAGGAAGATCAGGAAATCCTAGCAGCGTCAGGGTCCCGCATACACACGTGAGTCCGAATAGTGGCAACCACTTGGGTACAGCTCAAGTTATACCGGGAATACCAAGAATGTTCTAACAGAAAAACTAAACTGTGAGGTATTTTAGTCCTAGCTTAGCAAGCACAGTGCTGGAATGCATGTGATAAGGCTCAGTGCTACCTGGTTAGAATTATAACGCACATCACTATTTTATAGGATTTATCTACACTGCTCCACTGAAATCATTATACTCAGAAAAGCAGAAAAATTCTGAATGATATTTTAGATTTCCTAGGTGAAGGAAGGAAGGAAGGAAGGAAGGAAGGAAGGAAGGAAGGAAGGAAGGAAGGAAGGA
>NC_034593.1:124291800-124301399 GCF_900095145.1 Mus pahari | reverse complement strand
AAAGGAAAAGAAAAGAGAAGAGAAGAGAAGAGAAGAGAAGAGAAGAGAAGAGAAGAGAAGAGAAGAGAAGAGAAGAGAAGAGAAGAGAAGAGAAGACTTCCTTAATAGATGATGGTCTGTGGTCAGAGCAATGATACACAAGTTAAAAGGAGATGGCATGTCTCTCATGCCAACCTTCCTTGAACCTGCCCATTCTGGGTACACAGCTACTGTGTTAGTCACAATCCCCTGTGACTGCGTGCCCCACCCCCACCTCTTTCAAAAGCCTGTCCTGGCAAAGTCCTAAGTGCCTCAGGAGACAGAGCAGGAGAAATGTCGTGAGCATTGTGGTTCCAGTCACTCTTGGTTTTCCAGGCAGAAGCTGTTCTCTTCAGCCTGTGTGCCGTTCAGCCAGCCGACCAGTTCAAGAAGCTTTCTCGTGGGTCTGTTTTCTTAACGTCTCCCCAGCAGCTGCTGGCCAGAGCAGATGGCAGTGCATGGCAGTGCAGGAAAGGTGCAGGCTATGGGTCTAACAGAGACCTGGACAGCCACAGTGAGGGATGTTACAATGTCTCTGATTCAGCCTCCCCTGACACAGTTCACAGGTGACAACAGTGCCTCTGTCTGTCTGTCTGTCTGTCTGTCTGTCCAACCTATTAGAATGGAAGTAATTTTAATCTTCCTCAGCATCCTGACTTCTGTTCTAGACTTCCAGGAGAGTTCACAAGCTCCCCCCCTCCCCAGAGAGAGAGAGAGAGAGAGAGAGAGAGAGAGAGAGAGAGAGAGAGAGAATGAGAATGTCTAAAGCCTTTCACGAAATTTAAATGTCCTGATAAAATCATTCCTCAAAACAGCCTATCTGATTTCTCAGGAAAGCTTTTCCTTTCCCAATACCATTCTAAAGTGTCTGGGAATGCAGATGATGATCTTCTGAGTCTGAAAAACGGTGTCATCTAAATATTCCCTCATCTAAGAAGGTCTTTCACCGTGAAGCGACGTCAGCCTCAGCCTCAGGCCCCGTGAGCTGAGTTCGTAACTGAAGACTGGAGGCAAACAGCTTACTCTGCTGTTTCTCTCCACTATGTTTAAGTCCAAAGGACCTTTCCCTTCTGTGAATCAGAAACTTCTGTAAGGACCAGAGGGTCTGTAAAGTAATGGACTCTACACACTGAGCACTGAGGATTTCACAACTGGTACCATCGGGGTTATCTCTGCAAGGGTTCACCTCCACTTCTACTCAGCAGCACCCTACTTCTGGGCTACTCCTATCTCCAGATGGGCAGATTTTCATTAAAGCAGCCCATATAATTAAGTCCACGGTCCTGGAGAATAGTTGAGATCTTAAAACAAAGGAGAGGGGAAGGAGGGGAGGGAGGGAGGGAGGGAATCAGAGAAGGTGTGGGGTAGTGGGGAGAAGATGGTTAGTAATATCTAACCTTTCTCAGAGGTAACTAAAGGAACTGCCCAAGAAGAATATGTTTAGTAAGTATGGAGCATCATCAACTTTTCCTGAGTTTTTGCTGTACTTCAGTCTCTTAACTAAGCACTTGCTATGCATTGTTTAACTTAATATTCACCAAACTGAATGAGGTAAGAGCTGCTGATTATCTCCATCTTGGGATACTAAACCTGGCTACTGGAAAGCTAAGTCATGGAGACAGATCAAGTGGCAGTTGGGAAATAGGCCTACACTTCAACACTCTAGTCAACTCACAGTGAGGGGGATTAGGAAAGTGTCTCAAGACGTGTAGCAGCATACATAGCTAGATCAGACACTGCAGAAGCAAAGCCTTAACCCTAAAGCTACAGAAAGAACTCACTCTTTAGGATGTAGAAACATTCCACATGTTATGATGCAGTATTGTTTTTCCTCATTGTTTACACCTGATTCAGACTCTAACATCCATGGCCTGAATAGCTTCAGGCTCCCAAAGCTTCCGGAGTCACTGTAGAGTCATTGATTTCTAACACATAAATCCAGGGGGAAAAGGGGGAGACTGCACAAATGTCCCAGCAGGTAATGGCACTTGCCATCAAGCATGATGACGTGAGTTCAATCCCCAGAACCCACAAGGTAGAGACAGCCTCTTTCTGCAAGCTATCCTGTGACCCCTACATCACTTCCAGTCACATAATTTATAAATGACTGTAATCGTTATTTAAAAACATGTTCAGATCGTTAAAGTTTTCAAATGTGTCAGGGATACTATAGAGAAGTACTGGGCCAGAGATTCACAGAGCAGTGTATTAATTCAGAAATTCATTTGTGTGAAATTCCAAACAATTAGGAAATCACTTACCTCACATTTTTATCAATCACCTGAAAATTACAAATACAAGCACATGTTTATTCTCTTCAGAATTGTTTAACTTAATTCTTCTAACTACTTACACCTGCCTATGGGAGTAAAGTATGAACTATTTTAGACAATGATTAACCTTCCTACATGATAGAGACAACAATACTTCCTAATATAATTTCCTAAGAATTATTCGGTGAGTTAAATATTGACAAGGAACCAGAATAAACGGAAAGATTGACGTTTAGTACAGCCCTTCTCCAATTTTACCCTTTAGTGAAAAAGGAGTCTCCCAGTGTCTTCCACCTTCTACCAAGAATAATTCTGAATACTGGCAGTAATAAACAATGGCCTACCATCTTATAGAAGCAAATCAATAAAGGTTCACACATAGATCCAGGATGACAGTAGACTCTTGATTCATATCATGAAGACTGCATTAGAGTCAGGAGTGCATGCAACTGAGTATTTCTGACATCATTATAGTCAGTCTTTGGGCTTAATTTAAGTTAGGAAAATAGGGCGTAGACACAAATGGTGTTTATGAGATGTAATAAAATTGTTGCGCTTTATGTCGTAAGAAGTAAAACACTTCGGTAAGGGCCTAATTCAAACATCTTGTCTTACAGAACAGAAGCTGAGCAAAGGGCAGGAGAGGAAGCCACAAGCCCTCAGCATATCTGAGAGTAGGAGGCCTGCCTCCAGACTGACAGGTTTATTTCCCTGGGACTCAACAATGCTCTGCAATGTTTAACTGTCCATGCTGCCCTCCCGAGAATAATGAGAAAAATGCAAATCAGGCTGGTGTGAGCTGTAACTCCAATCTACCCAAGGACCTTACTCTCCAGGGTTTGGTGAAGAGAAAATCTGCATGAACATCTGCCCAAGGCTGGCTTCGTGGCCTTGTGCTGCTACATGGTAGACTCAGAGGAATTAAGTGGGCGGGACAAGTGCCTGAGGGGAACAAGTAAAAATGCCCGCCACCATCCGCGGGAGACGCAGTGCTGACATGTGCAGCGACCCCCTGTGTGAACGTGTGTGTGCCTGCTCCGTGTTATACACAATAGGAAAAACACAAGTGAGATGACCAGCTGAACCCCTTCCTAGTTGGGACAGTTTCTTCTTTTTTTCAACCTTTTTTTTTTTTTCTTTTTTTTTCAGTTCTCACTCTTACGAAGGCAACACCTGGAAGCAAAGTCCGGCACATAGGAGTATCACCTATTGTATAAGATCTAGGAATCTGGAATATGTCATCCATCTCAGAAATCCTTAGACCTACAAATACTTAACAATCTCATGGCCCTTGGCCCAGGGCTAAACACTTAAAATATCCAAAGAGCTTATACCAACAACATTCTTGACTCCACCTCAGATCACAATGAAGTCAGAATTTCTGGTTGTAAGCCCTTGGCCTCGAAGCCACTTGGTTCCTTGGTATTGCAAACACATTCAGTCAACAGAGAGTTTCTGAATATTAGATTCATGGAGAAGATGCCCTCGTCATGAAGAAGAATCCCTGATTCCTCTCAAAGAAGGAAACTAACAGTTCAGGGCCTTTTGAACTATGAACTCTACATTTTTATTCTGTTATCATCCAGCAATTTCTGAGTTTTTGCTTTCATCATAATTAAATTTAAAAACATAAAAGAACATCAACACACACACACACGTGCACGTGCACACACACGCACACACACACATGCACACACACATACACACACGCACACACACGCACGCACACACACGCGCACACACGCACGCACACACATACACGCACGCACGCACACACACACACACACACACACACACACACACACACAGTCCTACTAGAAGCATCTTTCCAGACCAGCAGGATGCATTAGCTGAATTCTCCTTTCCTTTGTTCAAAGGGGGAAGTCCATTTAGCTCCATTACCTTCTAGTTCACATTATCATTTATTTCTTTATGTTGTATTCTTTATGTATCGTGCAAGTTTCATCCAGGTATGGTGGAAATGCAGAAATGCTATTTAAATCCGTTCTTCTTAAGCATGTTTCACATGCTACTAGCTTCTAGCCGGTGAGCTGGGAAGAGAAATAGTCAGGACAGAGGTTTAACTGTCCAACACTATAACTGGCAGTCTCCACCCAAAGCTATGTTCCATGGCATAATCTCAGACTATTGCTAATCAATAATCATTGGTAACTATGATTGGCAACTGTGCCATGGTTATCTAGATTATAACAAACTGAAAAATAAGGGAGTCCACATAATCTTATAAAGTCCTTCTACACAGTAAACCCAATAAAGCATGACTCTTTCACATGCCTTTTATCTATAAAAAAAATGTTCCTAGAGGGAGCACCTTCACTCCAGGTGGGTTGGTTGGTCTCTCTCCCTTCCTCTCTTTGTCTCTGTCTCTGTCTCTGTCTGTCTCCCTCTTTCTCTGTCTCCCTTTCTCTCTGTATCTCTCTCTCTCTCTCTCTCTCTCTCTCTCTCTCTNTATATATATATATATATATATATATATATATATACATGTGTGTATATATGTGTATATATACACATATCTATTCATGACTTACATTTGATTACTAAATTAGAAAATCTTAATTCCTTAATTCTGGACTATTGGCATTTATAATTCAAGCAAGAACTGATAAACAAAAACCAAAGTGATTTCTGAGTCACAGGCAGAAAAGTCCCTTTGAAATTTTTTTTGTGAACTAGAAACATTCTGGAAACCATAGAGCCATCAGCACAACACACAAAACAACAATTAAAGCACAAGTGTTGCGTGAGCTGGCCTTTGCTCCCACACCCCCAGCCTCAATACTGACCAAGGTTCTGTTAGTACAGGTACACAGGTGCCACTGCAGTGCCAGCTCCCATGAGAATCTGTTAAATTCGGTCACTGAACAAGTGTCTCATTGCATCAGCAACAAAGATCAACAAACGGATGTGCTAGGGGAGTGAGGCAGGCAAGGTATGAAGTATATATATAGAGAGAGAAAAGGGACAAAGAGGACACACCTTCTTTACTGATAAGACACTGGGAGATGTCGACTCTATGTAAAATCTTACTCTCATGCTAGAATCCTATACAAACGGTTTCAATTTCTATGTAAGCCAAATAATAATTGCTAAGCTACAGGTACCTTCCCCCACCACCAATGATTTTTTAAAAGGATATTGCAGAAGAACTGAAAATTTTAAATTATCACTCTCTTCCATAAGCATTCTACTGCATTTGAAACTTACAAAGTATTAGCCATAGGCAGTAACATACTAGTGTCTACTTCCTTTCAAGATATTCTAAGATACATCTTGAGTCTTTTCCTACTAATCCAGACAGAACACCTGAGAATGCTACAATTACCATGCAGAGAGAGAGAGAGCCCAAGAGAGCCCAATCTATTAAAAAAGCTACTTTCTGATGCATGGTGACTCAGGTAGCAGGGAAAGGAAACATGAATCACTTAGAAACACAAATAATTATCAACAGTGAGCTTTTGTGGCTCACCTCTGTTTTTGTCAACACTGAGGGAGAAGCAGAATGAAAGGCATGGATACATTCCACAGTCGAAAGAAAAACCACATGATTGACAAGATATAAGGGTACAGTCAGGGAGAGGAAGGGGGATACTTGTCCCTGCAATAAGCTCTAACACATGGTCTGCTTAGAGAAACAGATGCTAAGTTTTCAATAAATATTGTTTATAATTCCTAGCATATATTCAAAGTATAAAATATGGGCTGTTGGAGGAATAATTTAAATGTGCTATAGACACAATGGAGTGTTATCAGTCACAGACAAAACACTGTATTGCTATAAGGACATCTGTGGATCCATAGAGGAGGGACGAGGACTTACATCGTACCTGTACCCATGCCTGGATTACCCTCAGAGACTCAAATAATTGTATGTTCGAGTTCACTTTCTTACAAACTGCCTTACGTGTAACTGCAGTCACTAATCTCACCTCGTTTCTCTATCTTCTTGACTGACTCACTTGCTCTGTTTTGCAACAGAACTCTTGTTTTATAGTGCATTAGCAACTCTTCTGTTATTTCCGTTAAAGTACAGCAATATGTAAAGTCACTAATCACTTTTAACAGGAAAAATGAGAAAGAAACGGTTATGCACATCTCTCCTCATCTCATCCATGTGGCACCAAAATTCTTAAAAGGGAAGAAACTTATGAAGTAAGCAGATTCTCAGTAAGGCCATTAAATTCTGATACAGAGTTGGCTGCCGGACGGTGCCAAGAACATGTTACCAAAATCACTTTGACGAACCCTTCTCGTTGAAGATTACAGTATTCTTAACTGAGTTTATACCAACATCAGGTTCAGGATAAAATTGCAAACCTATTACTAAGAATGATGTAGAAAATGTCAAGTGAAGAAAATGGAAGTACTGGGGTGACACAACATGCCAACAACACATCTGTTATAAAGCAAGAGCGCAGGAAGGTGTTGGACCGGGCCACTTCGACCAACCCCAGGGATCCTTAAACAAGCTTGCAAGTGACAGGAGCAGGCCGAGTTTGCAGGCTGGCATGCTCACAGGCTTCCTTTAATAGATGCTAATATCCAAAACGGAGAATGAATATACCAATGCCATATTTTAAAATAAGTCACGAGCTTCCTCCTTTCAGGAAAGAAAATTACCATTGTAGTTTAGTGCACGCAGTAAGAGTTAGGACGACACCAAGCTCCTTATAAGGGTTGCCTGACAGCAATCGGCACTTAAACTGCAAAGCAACTTTACTGAAAGGAGTCTAAGAGAAAGGCCTTGAGGACAGAGCTGGAGCTCACAAGGCCAGTAGGGAGGAGTTGTAAATGAGCATCTGTCAGCCAGGATTACCTATCCTACAGGTCACAAAGCAACATCTTCCCAAAGGCAGAAGCACGGCAGTGACCTTCTCATGGCAACAGCCTGGAGAGTACACTGTACATGAGCGTACAGAGTATGCTCTGCTGCATACAAATAACTGACATGCCTAATAACTTAAGGTGCCATAATTTGACTCATTTGCACTTAGCCGTAGCAAACTCTATTAATTTGATCTAATTAGAACGTCAGCTGTAACATCAGTTTTTGTGAATATTTTTGTAGGAATAAATATTTACTAAGAAAATTTATTTGAGTGTAATTTGTACTCATAATAATTTGCCAGAATATAACTGCTCGTATGGTCAACATATGGGGGAAAAAAGGCCTATATGTGATTAGTCCTCTTGGATATGTAAATGCTGCCTGGATATTTATTTTTAACATTAATATATGCACTGGCCCTGAAAACTACTACTTTTTTATAGTATTAGCAAAAGTGAACTTCAGTCTTAAGAAATTATTTAAAATCTTCAAAAACTGATTCTAAGAGGGCTGGTGAGATAGCTCAGCAGCTGAGAGCATTCACTGCTCTTGTCCAGGACGTGCATGTGGTGCACATATGGTTCACACTGGCCACAGCAGACAGCGCACAATGGCCTTAATCCAGCTCCAGGGATTCAGCACCATTGGCCCCCAAAGGCACCTCAAGTCACTTGTAAGTACTCACACAGAGACACAGACACATAATTAAAAAAATAAAGTAAACCATGTGTAAAAAATTGGAGTCAAAATGAGTGATTAATTGTACCAACCCCCCTCCAAAAAAAAAAAAACAGATCACGAGTCACTATGACTTTCCAATGCAAAAATCCATGTAATTTATATCACTCTCAACTTCTGTGAGACAACTATTTTTAAACTTTTCAGCTGAAATAAATAATTGGATCCTTTTCGAGATACAGTCAGTGTCTGGAATTAAACTCAATACGGAGAAAAGTCAGAAAGGATGAATTCTCAGTAGCCTATTTTCAATCAGGCAATGGGAAGGAGACACTACTCCCCCTTTCTACAAAAATCCCTTCCCAGTGCATCACTGGTACAGGAAAAGGGCTCTGCCACATCTCCATGGTGACATTAGCGAGGTGACAGACCACGGTGATTCATGGGTCTTCGGCAACCAGGGGAGAGTTGGACTAGGGACCACAAGCCAGAATAAACTCGAACAGGCAGAACCATTCCCTGCTGAAATCGCGCCGTAGCTGCCAAGACTCTACAGGTGAGACAGAAAACACAGTTATTCTGCACTGAATTCATCATCAACTAAAAATAATGAAATCTCAAACTTTAAGGCCCAATAATAAACCTAACCTAAGGGCACATTGGTTACATTGGTTGAGACACTGACATCTCCATATTAGCATTGTATATTCCACTGTTTATACACCCAAAGTCGAAGACTTTGTGAAAAAAAAAAAAAAATATATATATATATATATATATATATATATATACCCTACACAGTTATGGAGAACAGCCAAAGGTGATGTAGTGACTCCATTCCTATGTTATCTTTATGAACCTGATATTGGCATTTAATGCTTTTAACTGGGCCAGTTCTTAGGATTTCTTGCTACATAGTAGCTGCCTCAATGCATAAACAATCTGTGCAGCTCAGAAGAAAACTGCTATACTTTACATGGGCAGCAATCACCAAAATGTTAGCTGTTCATTTCTGTGTGATCCTCTGCGCCTGCCTTTACATTCTCCAGCAAAGATAGAAGCCTTCTGCTGTAAGGTTCCTAAGATGCTACCTCATATACGCAAATTCCCCCTTGCATCTACTCCCCCACAGAAGAGAAAGAGAAGGATCTTCTCCCAATCCATTTCCCTACATCACACTAATAATTATTGTGATTAATTCTCCTCTTTAACCTGAAGGCTGCCCAGTTGGCTTGAGTTCCTCAGCTCCCACCCAGTGCTTCACCTCGATTACTTGTTTGTTGAGCTGTCTCTGCTTTATGGAAATGTGTGTCCCAGGTCCTACCATTCCTAGACCCACAACTCTTGCCATTCCAAGATAATATGGGTCACACAAGGTCCACCCCATTATGGCACCTCATGAGTGCAGTTTTATGTCTACTAAATAATAGACATTTACACCTTTATCCATTCTGTCTCTTGGTACCAGTGGACTGAATTCTGACAACCATTCCAACTTGTTCTAACGTGCCACTTAGACTATAAATTACCCTGTACCCTGAAGAGGAGAAGAATCTTCTAGAAGTTTAGAAGCACTCAGGCCCTCTCCTCACTATCTTCACATTTACAAGTCACTTAAGTGGCTTTGTTATACAAGGCTTTCCATAAGAGGAGTTCAAACTGTCTTCTAAAAATGCATTCAGCTCTGACTTGCATTCTAGAATTCAAATAATTATTTGAAAATATCTCTCTCTCTCTCTCTCTCTCTCTCTCTCTCTCTCTCTCTCTCTCTCTCTCTCTCT
>NC_034593.1:124256347-124291163 GCF_900095145.1 Mus pahari | reverse complement strand
GTGTGTGTGTGTGTGAGAGAGAGAGGGGGGTGGAGGGTGTGTGTGTGTGTGTGTGTGTGAGCACCTGTGTTTGTGTGCCTGTGCCTGTATGTCTATGTGTGTCTGTGTTTAAACTGCCACAGGTTAGGAATCTAAAAAAATTCAGTTTTAAAGGTAATCACTAGTCCTTGGACTGTTAGAGGCAGAAGCTCAGACAGACAGGCCTTAAGTGTTGCCTTCTGCCTAAGCGTCCCCTACAGACAGGTAACAGGCTACGCCTCCAGGTCAGACTATAGTTCTCTCTGGAACACATACACACTTCTAAATGTTCATCTTTTTCCCCACGGCAAGCACCCTAGCACGGAGCTAGCTGTGGGGGAGACATTCTGAAGAGGAACTCCTGCAGATGGAGAAAGGTGCACATGGCATGGCAAGTGGCGATGACTGCACACTCCACAGCTCTGCAGTGAGAGACACTGACGGTCACTGTGTGAGGGTGGGTGGCAGCTCACACAGGCCACAGTGAAGAGAAAGCTACTCAGCCTTGCAGCACCTTCACGACCCCACAGATGCACCATTATATATGACTAGACCCTTCCTACCAAAAGCATCCAAGACCCACAGCGCCCACACAACCAGAGCACCATGGGAAAGGAAGACCTCCATCAAGCATCATGAGGATGCATCTCAACCTCTTAGCCTATCACACAACACAGAGGCATGAGCAGACAACTCGACTTCCTCTCAGCCATGAGGTGCAAAACAACGGCCATCACCACGGATTGTCCAGGTCCCTAAATATACCTCTGGGGACACAAAACAAATGTCTATCAATTATTTGAGGTACATTATGATATCAACAAAAATATATTAAAGTTACTTTTCAAATAGAACTTAATGGTATATCCTCTTGTAACAGCAACAAAAACTTGTCTAACTCATGCTTTGCTTAACTTAGGGAGATTTTATCTCCTCATTTAGAGATTGCCTGGGCCAGTCCTGAATTTCCTTTGTGTGTCCTTAAAATTAGAAGAATCCATTTTTTAATTATAGTGCCGCTACCATTGTTATTCCAATAAACCACCTTTCAAAGGCCTATTCCTTTTTTTTTTAGGTTTTTATCGAAAAGTACTTGAAATTAACAATGGCTACATAAAATTCTAAAAATAGTTCAACAGACTACATGTAAAAATCAATTCTAATAATTTTTTGGCTGGTCCTCTGAAATTATATAAAACGCCAAGTTCTGACTCCTTCCAAAACAAGAAAGATGTACAGTCCCATGGGGTTTACCACAGACCCTATTTTACACACCTTAACCTGGTTTTCTTTCTTAGAAAATTATACTGATGGTAAATTAATATTTTTGTTATACTGTACTTCATATTATATAATAAACATCAGAAAATGTAAACAATCATTTACCTTGTGAAAATAAAATGATTACCTGAACAAGGAACAAGTTCCCACAGAAAGTTTAATCAGACAAACTCACACACATGCATACACATACACACTCACACATACATGCATACACGCACACAGGCACACACATGTGCACGAATAACTCTACCCTCCAAATATTCACAACCCCACCCATCTTCTCGAGTCCTGATTTCCCCTGACAGGGTTCTGGGTGCTGTGGGCACTCATCTTGGAGAATTGGCACATGATCAACCGTAGCTTGTGATGAACTCCAGAAGTTTCACACTCTGACAAAACACTGTGTCTAGCAGAAGTAAAAATCTTTCAAAGACTCTTTTATTCAACCCACAGATATTTCTCAGTGGCCACCATACATTGGCAAATGCAGGCTATCCATTTTCCCTTAAACACATCACAAATCAGTGGTGGAAGTCAAGACTTGCAGCATCAACAAGAAAGACCCACCTCTTTTACCTTCTGGTCAAAGAAAGCAGGTGTACAACAGGAAGCTTTATAAGTCCCTTTCTTGATAAAAAAAGCCTGGTGAAGAATCTAAACACAACAGCTTTAAACAAAGACAAATTCTTCTAACCCAGGGATCACCACCACCAAGTGTCTTCATGAGTTTGTTTTGGTTTTTGTTTCTGACTGGTAGAGGATCCCAACTCCCCTCTGCCCACGCCCACACCAACAACCCTGTCAGCTTCAGCTACCTGTTGTCTTCTTCGCAGCAGGAGTCAGCACCATCAGAAGTGGACAGCTTCCTACTGCCTCTTGAGAGGCAGCAGACTGGCCCAGCCTACCTCATTCAGGAACAAAGGTACAGAAAGACATCAGAGGCGGGAACAATTAAACTCACATACACACAAACAGTACCCATGCAAACAAACATCTAGGCTGCTCCCAGATATAACTCATCAATTAAATTTGAAAGCCATTGCTATTATCTTAGTCATTGTTGATAATCGACACATAATGAGAGCATGATAGCCAATGCAATCAATAACTGGGAATGAGGTAATTTTTCATTATTATTTATAGGACATAATTATTCCAGCTCTACCTGACATACCAAATACAAGTTGGGCAAGGATTTTGACTTTGCCACTTCCCTGTGGTACAGGACTTACTATCCTTGATGATATGATGCCAAAATCAGATATGCACGTGTTTCTCCTCTGTCACGAGACTTCTAGTTTGACCACACTAATTACAGTGATTGACACATCACCCCACATACTGAATGCCTTCTCTTTGGCTTAGCCTGTCCCATAGCCACTCACTACTGATCCCAACCCTGACAAGTACAAGTAATAACAATTAAATGACAGTCAGGATGCAAAATCAGGTCTGTCTGTGGAGCATTAAAATCTAGGTGACTTTCAGATACATAATGCTTCACCTTATAACATAAAAGACGCATGACACAGCATACAAGATAACAGGCAAGCATTCCAAGTTCACCAGTTCATTAGTACCAATCCCAAACAAAGTGCATTTCTGACCAGTGCCATGTTTCTCTTTAGTACCAATGGTTCACTGTACTCAGCATTGACCAAAGGGAAGATGGGTAACGCCGGAGTCCACTCCACTGCCACTCCCACCTCACCTTTCTTTGTGCCTCAGGTTTTTCATTTGTTTAGGCATGTATAACAACATTATCCAATAAGACTACAAGAGTTGATGTTTGTAAAGTACTAGAGCAAGGCTGTGCGAATGTTTCCTAAACAAAATCATCTTCCTGTGTAGATGGCGTCGAAGCTGCTGGCCTGCAGCACAGCTTCTGCATGGGTTTTTGCATGCATCTAAGTTTCTCACTCATTTTAATAAAATTTAAGCAAAGGAGTTTTTTGTTTCCTGTTTCAGTGACAACGCTAGTTCCATTTGTTAAAGATGCTCTCTCATTTGAAAGGGGCATTCTCCTTCATTTGCATTTAGTTATAGATATTTAAGTAATTTGGAATGTAAGCGTCTCTAGTGCTTCTTTTCTCCTCGGGGGACCTTCTATTATCTGGGGTAAAGTGAGATGCTATTTCAATTCACACAGGCATTCAGTTCCTGCTCAATCAAAGAAGAGTTTAGGAGATGGCCCTCTGAGTAAAGAACTCAAGGAGATGGACCTTAATTAAATTCCCAGAACTCACATAAAAACTAGGCTTGGTAGCATCCATCTGTAGCCCCAGAGCTCCTATGGGGAGAGAAGAGGCTGACACAGGAGAATCCCCAGAAGCTGCAAAGTCCACCAGCCAGGCAGAAGCCATGCAGTAGCAAAGAACAAAGAAACTTAGTGACTGACACATTAGAAGGCCAGGTAAGGACTGAGGCTTTTCTCTTATGGCCTTGGCATCCCTTTATCTGCAAATACACATACAACACAACAAAGGTGTCACAGCACAAGAACGGAAGGAAGGGAAAGGAGGGAAGGGAGGGACAGAAGGAGAAAGGGGGAGGAAGAGGAGGTGAAGTAGTTGGAAATGAGGGAAAAATAATTATTTAATAGAGAAGGCACCCACAACCTTGGAAATTAAGACAGTTCACCTGCAATAAAATGAATTGGCAAATAAAAGAGCACTCCGTGGTCTCATCATGCTCTAATGAAAACTCTCAACCAAATCAAGTTAACAATGTTTACCAAAAACGTGCCATGGAAAAGTCACCAGGCTGGTTCTAAGCAGGTGCTCCCACTTCGATCTGTCAAGGCTTTAAGGGTGTCCAAGTCCTGCCTGTATCAATCAGTGACTCACAACATTTCTCCTTAAACTGCAATCCCAGTGAAAACCAAAGCAATGAATCACAGCACTGAGCCTGTGACTCTTGACTGGCAGGATGTCCTCCCAACCTTCCTGGGGTCATCTTGACTCTTCTTAAATCATCTGTCTCCAAGTATCAATGTGAACCAATAACATATACAAGTCCCTTCATTTTATATAAAAGATCTACTTCTTAATTATATCAATAAACATATAAATAAACAAAAAGTAAAAACCATACTGAGAAGCTCAGAACGGTTCAGTCGCTGGAGAATATATTTAATGCATTCACATAATTTACATACTCTTTTTAAATCACATGTTTTTAATGTGATGAGTTAAAATTTAAAACATTTGTGTTTTTTTAAAGATTATTTTGCAATTATCCCGATTTGATCATTGCATACTGTAGCATGTACTGAATTGTCCCAGTACCCGTGTAAATATTTACAGCTACAAAAACGACATTTAACAAGAATACTGTCATGTCAGTCCACTAATATTACCTCTTTATTCTACACTGTGCTCCTTCTACTCCTCAGAATGTGGGCCACCAACTACCCAGAGAGACCTAGCACCCTACAGGGTTCTCTCTCCAACACCCGCCCACCTTCTGTGGCTTAGCACATTACCCACTCAAAGACAAAGGAGCAGACCTTCTGCTTCCTAAGATTCTCACATAGTAATATACAGGCAGACTATGATTACCATTCAGGAGGAACATCATTCACTTGAGTTCCTAATATCAACCATTAAAAAAAGTAAATAAATAAAAATATAAATGCCACACCCACTCTAGTGAAGACTGCGTGGCAGGCCCAAAAGCTTGGACACAGTCCTGAGGCAAAAAGTTTCACGGAAACTTAGTCTTCTGGAACCTTGGCATCCCCGTAGCACAAATGCTCTGAATTTGTCCCTGTGATAGTGTGGAGGGTCTTGCATGCTTTCTTGCAGTATTTTACTGGATAGGAGCTAGAAATCTCAGGGCAAACTTAGCAAAGTAAACCTAGAATCCTCATTAGAGTCAGGTATGGCAGACTTCATTACATATTAGAAGAAAGTTGGTGAGTTCTTCTGACAAATGGAGATTCCCTACAGATACTTAAAAGAGCAGCCAAGTTACTCCCATATGCAAGAATTTATAGTGGCCTGGGAAGAAGAAAGGCTATGGTTTACGGGGGAACTACAGTATTGCATTATTCATGAAAAGGTCAGCAAGAACCCCCCTGGTACAAGCTTTCACAAGTTTCAGAAGAATAGCATAGACTGTGACTAGGGTGTGAAATCCTCACCTGGCTCCTGTCAAGCTGCTCTTATCTCATTTGTAAACATTGCCTGGTTCCTGACAGTCTCTATGTATGCATTTTTGTTATGTCAGATAACTTCAGTGTACCTTGGCTGATGTGTCACCTAACTTCTTTGTTTTCTTCTGTAATATAAATCTGATGCTCGCTTTGAGAAATTACATTCAGATACAGCACTCTGGTGTCCGTGTCTATTTGTCATCCCGCCAACTCCTTGTCCACCTGATTACTGAAATCCTGGTTCCCCACGGGTTGAAGGACCGACTGAGTCCAGTTTGCGGCAATAAATCAATCAGCAAGCAAGAAAAATAAAACTTGGAAATGAATGGTGCCTTCCCATCATTATACTGGGTGTTAGCAACATTGCAGGTGGGTGCACATAGGCAGCGCGCCACTTCAGCCCTGTCAATGTTTCTTCCCCAGAACATCCTTGCTTTGAGGATGAGTTAGACAGACATCCTGGCCATAAGCACCCTATCCTTCTACCCATCTCTGCCATTAACAAAGAGCCCTACCACCCCCTTAAACAGCACCCATGAACAACCTACTCTGTCCAAACTTTTGGAGTGTTGATGGATTATCTACATGGATCCTATAGCACACAATTTTCATATATACTGTATTCTATACTGGGATGTTTCCACAAATAGTCAAGTCATGAAAACTAAGGTTCCCCAATGAAGCCTATTTTCCAATCTAAAATATGTTCTAAAAATATAACATCATATAAAATATGCAATCAGCAGATCTTACTTCATACTAGTCTCAGACAGAACTACAGACTTGAGAGCAGAGCATTCCCGGAAGTGAATCAGAAACCAACCACCTTCTCTCTTAGACAGGCTTAGGGTTTTAACATCAAAACACTAACACATAGAACCCAAGACTAATAGATAAGAACAAGAATTCAAGTAAGGAAGATTAAAAGTCAAGAGATACAACGTTTGACAACAAGGAAAACTCATAATTCCATTCTGCAAACAGACAAAGGGGGATAGGGGTGTCGGGGTGAAGGGAGGGGCAAACCAGGAAGAAGTTCCAAGAGGGAAATGAGCTTCAGATAGCTTAGCTAGGAATCTGGGATGTGCGGCTTTGAAAGCAGAAGTGGACACTGTGGAAATGAGACGGCAAGAAAGGGAAAGAAAGGAGGGAAGCTGGTGTGCCTAACTAAGGGCACCTTCATTTCCAATCTGCACTCCTATGAGTAAAGAGATGCAAGAACAGCTAAATAGTTAATGTTGCCAATTGCATGTTATTTGGGGTCAGCAGGAGCCTAGCCAGGCAAAAGATAACTTGCAGAGTCATTCACCAGCTTCCACCGAGCAGGCTGATTGAAACCAGCTGAGCAGGTGACATCACCACAAGCAGTTTACTATAAAAAGGGCTAGCTCTGTGAGGTCAGGAAGCAGAAAGCAGCTTAGTGAACAGAAGCCAAGCTGAAGAGGGAAAAGCCAAGGGAAGCTCAGAGGACGAGGAGCTCCTCCAAGAAGCTGAGATGAGCAATTCCCTCAGAGGCAGCTGTGGAAGTAAAAGGCGCAGGGGGGAATTTTTCCTTTAAAGAGCGAGGACAGTCTTCCCTACCACTGCCACCACCAAAGAGAAAGGCAAGCAGAGGGGGAAACTGAATGGAGCTCTTTCCAGCTCTCAGTGTCTGCAAGTGAATTGGAGTGTAAACCCCCTCACAGAACTAATACTCACCAAGTCTTTCTCTTGGTGTTTATTAAAGGAGCCCCACCAAAGACAAAGCCCCACCTTAGTGGGACTGTAATAGTGCCAAGAACAGACAGAAGCCACTGTCTCCTTAGAGCATATGTTCTGAGTGTATGATGGCCAAGGGTAACTGAATCACCCAGATTTGTCACAAACTTTTAGCATTAGCGATTTATTCAAAACGAAAGGCTTAGAGAACCCCAATTTCAAAATGGTGGGGTGGTTTTTTTTTCAAGTTTTTTGTTCACTCCACATAAACTAGAATTCCCAATAGAAAAAAAATTCAAATCTAGAAAAAAATCAATGGTTTCATGGGGGGGGGGGGGAATATTTGCTTTAAGTCATACACCAGATGAGCACTGAGAGTACTGCGTGGTTCACACTTCCTTCTTCCACGGAAGAAGTCATCCACACTCCAATATGTACACAGAAACTGTGCAACCCAGTCAGGAGCTGATGCAGGGACGTGTAGACATTAGACCTGGTCAAAGACAATGGGAGAGCTCGCTCTCTACAAGCTAATCTGGCAAAGACAGGCTAGCTGCTACTAACATTTCATTCAACATAGAGAGTCCAAAGAGCCCATTACTGAAGACCATGAGTCAGGCTCAGAGCCCCATAGCTCTACCCTAGCTCCTCCGTATCCCACCCAAGAATGACAGCTTAGTTTTATCTATGATTCCATAAACTAAAAACGTTACGTTTAAACTGACTGAAAACAAGTGACATTCCAATTCAGTTTCTTCCTTGGCTGAAGCAAATTTCAAGTGTTCACAGTTGCAGAAGACTGCTGGCCACCACACAGGACAGTCCAGATATGGGCATGCGTCTACCCTGTCAGGATAAGTATGTGGTGTCTATTTTTTCTTCTATGCTTTTGTCCTTAATGGCCTTAAATCAGGAGACATGAAGGTAACTTTCTGGAAATCTTGGATGGTATTGCTGGGCACACCGACAGATTTAAGTCATCATGTTAGGTTCTTTAAAACTACAAAATACATTGACAGCACTTCTGGACTCTTCTTGGGTCCCAACATCATGGATTTTACAAGACTGAAAAGACTATCAAATATCTAAGCTCAATCTCCTACTTTTTTTTTTTTTTAGAACATGAAGATATTAAGAACTGGAAGCTTGTACACAGCTCTTGTTTCTCAGTAGCAATTTAATTTGACCTAATTGGTTATTTAATGCAAAATAAATAAGATATCAACTAAAATACAGTATACACACTAACTGTAAATCTCAGTTGCATGAGAAACAATGCATTCCTACACAGACTCCTTCTTACACCATTCCCCACTTTCTTTTCCCATTGATTTTCTAGGGTACATTTGCTATGGTTACCATTGTTTCCAATGTAGTAACTCCCATATCTAAAAGGCACAGAAACACTCTGCACTTGTCAAGTACGGAGCTGGCAAATACATTTTTATTGTCTTCCCCACCCTCTCAGAACTTTTATGTTCACACTTTTCACATGATTAGTCATGAACACAGATTGGGATCTGGAGAGCTGGGATTGGTTGGTTGGGTTTTCGAATTAAGTAGGGTATAAAGGTATGGGATATTGTTGTTGTTGTTGCTGCTGCTGTTGCTGTTGCTGTTCTTGTTCTTGCTCTTGCTCTTGTTGTTGTCCCCCCCACCCCAGTGGCTTTTAAACAAATAATAACCAATCATCACTTCAAATATGTGAAATAAAAGGTCGTCCTAACCATCAATACACTCTAACACACTAAGACATGTTATTTCAGCAGCTTCATGAAGCAACAAGTCACTCTTTATCACAAAGACCAAGATACTAAAGAAAAGGAGCCATGTACACAAACCTACAACACTATAAGCAGACCAGCATCCTGACACTGCCTACCCTCATTCCATGTCTCAAACACACTGTGTGACCATCCACCAGGCCCCTTCTGTCTAAACACAGAATTCAAAATCCATACAGTGCTCATGTGACATAAAGGATTCTTTCGAAGATAGTCTCATATTTTACTTCTTTACATAAAGTTGTGTCAAGACTGAGGAGTTGATGATTTCCTCAAAGCCCCTTCCACTAAAGGTCAACCATTCAGCGGCCCCTGGCCCTTATAGATTTGTTTCCGATACGACTAGTTGATGGACAGAGTACAACAGTTCTAAGCACACATGCTACCGCTCTTTGTGCAGTTTTTCTTCAAACTTCTAAACAAGCAAGGATTTCCCCATTCGACTATGCCATTCAAACCAGTTTTCTAAAGCTGGAGAAACAAAGCTAAACACTTCAAGGAATTAGCCAAAACTACTTGCTTTTCCTTCTCTCTTGAAGACCAAAAGTATCACCAATACCTGTTCCGCTGTAGCAAGAAAACCTAGTGCCAGCCTTTCCTACAGTCGTGGGGAAATACCTCTCCAAGACGGTCAGACCTGACCACAGACAGAGCATGCGGAGGTGCTGAACTCACCAGGCCAGCTCTGTAGCTCTGACTCATAAGATCAGTCAGCAAGGGCTGAGTCACCACAGGGCAAGCCCAAGGAACACAGACCAAGAACCTCACCTCCAGGCATTCCATAAAGGTTCTGGCCACAACAAAAGCAAAATAGGAAAAAAAAAAAAAAAAAAGGCAGCATTTCTAGTATCTATACTACATTTCAGGAGCATGTATGTGCTCTTTAGAAGAAACATATTAGCAATAAATACATACCAAGCCAGTGGCTACAGATGCCAGTCAGTCTTGGAAGAGGTTTTACTCAGACAACGGACTCCTTTAGCATGCACCGGAGACAGAATCTCAAATTATTTAGGTCATAACGTTTTACACCTGGATATAATTACCCTATTGAAAATTTACCAAGAAGTTACAGAGACCATGCCATCTTGAGAATGAAGGTTGTGGATTACCGTCACATAACGAAATGCAGAACACTGAGAACGAAACGAGAACCTGCCACTGAAGGGACGCTCTAAGCAAATTCTGAGCTTGTGCTAGCCCTGACTTCCTTTCATCCAGGAACATAAATACGACTACTGGCTACTGTATGTGCTCAAAGTTGGCCAGGAATTACCTTAATCATTACACCAAAATTTATGACGGAAACCAAAGCCATAAAGAAGCCGATTTTGGCAGCCGGGGTGGGGGTGCAGGGTAGCCTGGTCCTTTAACAAGGTCTGGGAAAGTGGGTCAGCTGTCACCTGTGACGGAACTCAGCCTTTCACAGTGCCTAAGCAGCAGTGGGGAATCAGCTTTCAACAGCTGGGACTTGAAACTTCAGACTTTCAAATGACAACTTTTCGCCTAGCAGAAAACACATGCAGAACAGAAGGCTTGTGTGTGGCTCTCCGTACATCATCTTAGTATGTCATTTCTCTCAAGAGGAAAAAAAGAAATAGTATTTTCAGGAAAATGTGTACAAAATACTCAATGTTTAAATATTAAATTAAAAGGCTATTGTCTCAGACAAGCCAAATAACATGAGAGACACAACTGGAGAGTCACACTCATTTTGTATGTGCTTAAGACCTTTTAATGTACACACATAGTACTGTATGACGACAAGCTCAAAGAAGAGCTAAGAGGGGTCTTAAGAAAGAAGTGGCATTGAGGTCTTAACAGGGCTCTTGCTTTGTAAACATTCAGCATGTGGCAAAGCATTCCCTATACCTTTCTTAAAAACAACCCAACACTATAACCCGCCAAGCCAGACTCAGTCCCGAGGAGACAGGTTCTGCCCTCACCCAGTGTACCAACATACCTGCATTAAAGATCAACGATCAGTCCACAACCAGGGCAAGAGAGATGTTCGCCATTACAATTTAGGACATGTAGAGAATGATCTTTCTGCATTCCAAAATATATGGGTCATGTGGCACACGAAAAGAAACCTAATAGGACCGACCGAGTTCGCCACTAGTTAACCTTTTTAAAATTGATGTGGGGAAAATGCCTTACTTCAGTAAGTTGATCCAAAGGCAAACACGAAAGCTTCATTGCTAGTTAAAAGCTGATAACTTCCATGCAATTTCAAAAGCGGCAAATGAAAAGGGAATCTTAACCCATTTCCTGCTACGTATAGCTCTTCCTTCCGTAACCTTAAAATGGAAGGCAGGAAGGTGGAAGAGACCTCTCAAGACCTCAAGGTGTCCTTTGCTCTGCCTGCTTAAAGTTACCCCAGCAACCAAAGGGAAGCTCGGGGCACCCAAGGGTACAAAGCAGAGGATCCAGCCACAGTGAAGCTGCCCTCCCCTTAGAGGACTGAAGTACAAGGATGTAGACCGCAGGGGCTACTGCATTATTCTCCTCTGACAGACCAAATTAATAAATCCCTAAAACAACCCAGTGCTTTATAGAACTACCAAAGTGAGCACGTTATCAGGCACCTCGGTGTCCCAGGGGAAGGCGGGCATCTCTTAGTTATACGGTTTCGCTTATACAAGAGAGCCATTCATTTCACGGAGGCAAAATAAATACTGGATGCAGTGATGTCACTATAAATATAACGGGAAATAAGGAAATCGTCTTTTTCAAGTGTTTTAAAGTTTTAGATTCAAACAAATTCATAAATAAAAATTGGAAGCAGGGTAGAGGAAGGGGTGGGGTGGGGGAGCTTGAAATCAAAATACTGCTACCAAGAGCAGAAATAAGCATGCTATCAGGACAGCATGGCCATACTGCTGCAGCACTAAAAAAAAAAATACTGTCTGTGTGTTTAAAAAAAAAATTAAGGAAGCAGCTGTCTAAATATTATAGCTGTTCCCCCCAAAACTGTTTATACATTGTTCTGAGGATAGAAATGACCGAAGATCAGGCAGTGTTTAAATCCAGAACACACACACACACACACACACAGAGAGAGAGAGAGAGAGAGAGAGAGAGAGAGAGAGAGAGAGAGAGAGAGAGAGAGCAATGCCTCCTGAGTCTCCATTCCTCCCCTTTGCGTCGGGGGCATTTGCTTCATGTGGGAGCAGGATGGGAGTTCTGAAGTTAAGGTCCCTAGCAACACCTGTCACTGCAGGACTTACCTGCCAGACTCAACTAAAAACTACTGACCTGATATAGGTATCTGTGTAAATCCACTGTGCACACATTGCCACCATTACTAAAAGCTGTAGTTTCAGTGAAACGTGAAATGAAATTGACAACCATATAGTTCCAAATCTAAAATGTACACCAAGTCCTCACAGCATCCTTCCCCTTCCGTTAAAACACAAAGGGCCACACAGCTGCAGACACAGTTTGTTGACGAGGTGTCTCTCATCTGACATTTGCCATCAATGTTACTATCTGGACACTATTTCACAGTTATTTCCATCACTGAATTCCATAATACTCCTGAATTTTAAGAGCTATTTATTAACCCATTTACTTGCTTCAAGGCTGCTTTCTTAATAGACTTGAGATGGACTCACTCCTGCTGGAGGTACAACACCAAGATTTTCAGTTTACCATTCCAAGATATTGAGACTATTTCCTTCTCTTTTTTTCCGTCTGTAGCTTAAACGTGCAATTATTCCCTTCCTGTAATAAAGATCCTTTTTCTCAATCCAACAGCTTCTTCATGATTAATTCTCAGGTGGGTCCGTAAATCAAAAGTTGCAAACATTTTTAGAAACTAGACTACGGCTAGACTTCAGGCTCACAGCGGCAGAGTTCACACTCTAAGTTCTTTTTCAAACACGTCTCTGGAGAAGGAGGAAGATGCCATGGTGGCCTTGTGGAAGTGAAAAGACAACATGCAAAAGATGATTCGCTCGTTCTAGCACACAAGTGCCAGGAATCACACTAAGGTGACCAGGGTTGGCAACAAGTACCTTCTTTACCTGCTTAGTCATCTCCCTGGCCCAAGAGTCCAATTTTAAAATTTAAAAAAAAAAAACAAAACACTTTTTAGACTCAATCAATAAATAAAAGTACCCTGAGATAAATTTCAAATATTTATCTTTCAGAATATAGAGGAAAATCAATATTCTTCTGGCTGCTCAGGCCCGTCTCTTTGTGACTGCTTCCCCTTTGCACCCACCTCTACTTTCACATGAGCATGTGCCTGAGGATATATATGCATCTGCAATACTTCTCATGATTAAAAAAACAAAAAACAAAAACAAAAACAAAAAACCAAAAAACCTAACCTTTCCTGTCGTCAGCTATGCACTCATAATGCACCTGCCAGGAAGGTCTCCTTCAGACACCATGTGATCCCCACGTAAATTACATTTAGCCATGTCACCATGAATCACTGTTAACTCTCAAGTCCCCACCAATCACATGGAACCAGAGACAAGGGATAAGCACAACTGTGTGTGTACAGACTGGAAATACCTCTCTACTCAGGTTTAAGAACTAACAATGAAATGGGTTCACATACCCTAAGACTACGTTGCTGAGATGGTGTAAGAAAGCCATGGAATGTAGTGCCAGGAATATGCCAGCCATTCATCAATACTCTGGACCATATAAATGCCAACACTGTGGCAGGTAGACGACCTGAAGGTTTAAAAAAATGGGGGGCAGGAGTCAACAAAAATCTACGATACTTGCCAAAAAAGGAAAGCAAAAGAGGGTCGGTAGCAAAACATCTTGGCGATGGCAATTTCTCTAACATATGCCATGTTTCTAGTTTGTTAAGTCCTAAGACACATTGGGAGGAAAATTGTATCTGTTAACTCTTGACTCGTTTTGCTACCCAGCTTTGGTCTAGCCCCAAGCACTTACTTCAGAGACCCATATCTCTGCCGATGGTAACCATGAATCTGAGGTAGAATTGCCACCTCTCCCAAGTTTCTGTCCCTGTGGAGAGGTCTTAGCTTTACTGCTTGTTAAAGTACCATTTTTTGTTTGTTTCTTTGTTTATGCATTGAATATGTATGCCCCTGCAGGAGTGTAAGAGACAGCAAAGAATAGTATCTTTATTCTTTCTTCGTGTCAATAAATATTTACTGAATACCTACATTTATTAAGGATGAGGAAGTAACAGAAACAGGCAAAAGTATGCTCACCCATGAGACGTCTTGCCAACAACATGGCATGGTAAAAAGGGTTAAGTTTCACTGCAGAAACAGAAAGAAATAATGAAAGTGCCAGCTTGAGGTTAGAAATATATGGGGACCATTTTTATCCATCCCATCCACAGTGCCCAGAAGAGGAAGTCAGGAAACAGTGGCTTATGGGATGTGGACAGAACAGCAGAACTTATATCCCTAATACAGTCCCCCAGATGCTGAAAAGGCAGGCAAGCTCTATCATATAGAGTTGTGAATGGGAAGGCCTGTGGCTCCCACTGGCACTCTGCTATGAGAACAAAACTATGGGGAAAAGGAAGGTGGAGCCCAAGGTAGCAGAATGACCAGTACTGCCTGAACCACTGGACTGACTCCAACCACGCCCAACATCTGTGCATGTTGAGCTACCTGGTGACATATGAGCATCTAAATCAACTAAGTCAGTCCTATGCAGGTTGAGGAAAAGTTCTGCTTTATTCCACTAACATGAGTTCTCCTGGGGGCTACTTCTTCTGAATAGTAGGGTCTTGTTGTATTTATCATTTAATCCACTCTATCCTGCAACCTGATGGGTCTGCATCTCCACATATTCTCACATGTTATATAAATTTAATTCCAATGGACTCCCTAATATGCCAAACTCACAAGTGGTATCCCATTGGGCAAGCCATAGACTATTTCCCCTATTATCCAAAATAGTTTTTATTAATAGAAAATCCTTACCCTCTGCTGTCCCTCAATCCACGTGCATATCTCTATCTGGTTTACACAGCACTCACCTATTAATCCATACAGTCGTTAGCGCAGCCAATGCCCAACAAACATTAAGAATAACAGAAACAAGATAGCAATTCTCCAGGACATTTCAAAGGCAAGGGAAATGCTAGCAGACATACCCTCAATAGCAAGTACAGGATAACAGTTATTGACCAGGGTGATGTGTAGACTGTGCTGGCATGATGAGCAGCATCATTACATCAGGACTTGGGAGTAAAGTGGTCCATGAGTCTACTTACCTCCCCGAGCCTCACATATACCATGAAGTTATTGTCCTATGACATAAACAGCCCCCCATAGTGTACACTTTTTCTCGTCATAAAAAGGCTCTAAGAACTTTGTGAAGGCAAAGATGTACTCAGTAATTCTTTAATGGCTTCCAAGAGTTCTAGCTTACATCTCCTATAAGGGTTTATTAAATTCTGCTTTGAATGATTTATAATGAAACTCTGGGAATAGATCATAAATGCTATTTATTTGTGGCTCTTAAGATTCACTGTGTCCTCACAGACTCCTTATTTTTCTTATCAGTTCTGACAACTTAAAGTTCAGCCAAGTGCAAATCCAGACATCCTTCAGTACCTGCATCTCTCTGACAGCATCAAGACATATGGCCTCTAAGCCAGCTCTCCTTTCTAGGTTGCTCCTTTGATTTCACTAATGGGAGTTCTCATAGAGTTGCATGTTTGAGAATGACATACAGGCACCATTATACTGAGGAAATGATTTAGGAACAGAATTCCTATTGCCACAATATGCCACAACCAGGCTGTTGCCAATTTATTTGTTTAAGTTAAAAGAGACATATGAACAAAACAGAGCCAAGTAAAGCCTTGGGTTTTAGGAAAGATGAAACAGGTAACGAACATCAAAGCTAGCAAACAAAAACAACTCATGAGGTAGGAGAGGGGCCATATGTTCTTAAAGGAAGGATTAGCATTGAGAGCTGAAGCCAAGCCGCTTAAAGGGAAGAAAAAAAAAGGTTTTCTCCCATGATAAATGACTTTAATTTGTACTGGAGATTTCTTTTTTGCCCAAAAGATAATCTCATACACAGTATTATATGTTATAAATTTGTAAAGCCTTTTATTAAATATGTATTTATAGGCTTTCAATTATGTTTGAAAAAAAATCAGCCCACAAGCCATCTTGTCGAAATCTCATCCATTGTTTCAAAATGTTAGGTTAAAATTTTGGTACTCTGCTATTTTGAAAACGCATGATTTGTGATGTTGGCACTGAAGCTGGCCAACAAACAACCCACACTTAGCAGGTGGCCTCTGGAAAGTACATCCTGATGCTCCCAGTAGAGGCGTTGGGGGGCAGCACAGCCTTCCATTCCCTGGACTGTAATCCACCGCCCAACCAAGCAAGTGCTACCCCATGAACCTTCCTGAGCCTCCCTTTCCAGGAACAGCAGCTACTGACTGCAGGAACCCAGCAGAGGGCTGGAGACAAGCTCAAGGAGTTTCATCCCGCAAGCTCTCAAGGCATAGCACACCCAGCCATGACTTCTGTTCCTAAAGCACAGGGTCATTTCCTCTAGGCTTGTTCCTGCTAGAGCATATTGCTCCCCAGCTCCAGCACCAGGAAGATGCAGCTGTTCCCACTTGTGAAAATATTCCCACTGAGTGGGATGGAAGACTCCATCCACAAGTCGACAATCCTCCATCTCTACCACCTTGTACAGCCCACTCCTCTCCACAGAACCAAGGACTTCTTCAGTCTTTCAGCCACATTTGTTTCAGGTCTCCCTACAGTTCTGCTATCATTGATGATTTATTTTCTGTCTCTCCTGATCCCCAACCAAAAGCACTAGGTCTGGCAAGCACCTAAGGTTTTCTATAAGAGTAAGGAAAATGAAAGAACATTTTACAAGCTTGCAAACCAAAGTAACAGAGCTAAAACAATGATCTGTTCTCCTAGTTCACCAGACACAATTATCATGACCTGAGGGACAACGACAGACATCTTGAAGCATCTGTATATATTGAGGTGCCTAATAAGAGTGGTTCTGGAGGAGGCAAGGGGGCTAGAGAGGTAGACACATTTAAGACAAAGTACTATATAGGGTGAGCGAGCTTACAAAAAGGAATCCCTGAGCGCTTTCCCTTCCAATGTTAGTACAGGCTGCCAACAACACAGCACACAATAATGAATAGCCATGAATCACATGACCTATAAAACCCTGTTTAGCTCTCACAACAAACAGTATTTTTACCAAACTTACGTTTTCTCAAGAGTACTACAATATTAGAACTTTATCCCTAAATGCTAAATGGATTTATGTCTTATCTGTAGCTAATTTGATCATTTACTTCATTGATGCTTATATACAAAGCCCTCTCATACTATGTAGTCTCAGAGTAGGCTCTGTGAATTTTTGGTGGAAAAAAAAAATCCATGAAACATGGCAAAGGGATAAGGGGGAGCCCTTCACCTGGGGAAGGGCTTCGCGGTTGCCACACTGTTACATGGGCCTGATGAATGCCTTGCTCTGTATCAGTTTCCTGGGTGTTGTAAGATACTTAGCAGTGTATCTAGTCCTTACTCATTCAGCTCCAGTAGCTGACAACCACTGCCCAAAGCATCTCAACTCCTGTCCTGGAAACCACTGGAGGAATAACATTAAAAACATGTCACAGCGTCTCATAGCACAAAATATACCTGAGGGTAATCGCTATACACACATGGACAATGATCCAAAGAGGCATCACTTTAGAAATGGGTTGACTGTCTTAAGCAATATCCACTCCTGTTAGTAGCTGTATAAGTAATCAAGCTAATGGGCTTTCTCAAAATAAAATAAAATAAAATTTTAAAAAATCTACTTTCTAAGTTTTGTAACATAAAGCTTATTGGTGAGGTCAGGTCTTGCCCCATACTAAGTTACTCCATGTTGTGGAAAACAATGGCCTTTCAAACTGTGCCTCACCTTGAGAGGTGTTATTTTCAAGTAGGCTTTCTCTGCATTTAGGAGAATGCAAGATATCTGTGCATCTGGAAGGATTCCTGAACAGCACCATCTGCCCAGCTCCACCTACACAGCAAAGACTGACAAGTTACTTACTCCTGGGCGGAGGAAGGGGACACTTTACCAATTCATTGTTCTGAACTGAGACCAGAGAGGCATATGGGTGTATTAAAATCAGAGAGTCATAAGAACTTTTCCCACACCACAGATCAAGAAAATGATATAATCATCTTATCTGGACCCCATAAAGTGAACACTTAGAACTGCAACAGTGATAGTCCCCAGCAACATGTCATCTGATCCAGTATATGCATCAAGGACCAGTGGGCAGACAACTCAAAGACTGTCAGGGGGCTTCCGCTTGGCTTTGCCCCACTATTGGCATGCCTACTCAAATTGCTGTCATCTGCTCATCATCCTGTTCACCCATATGGACCGCTTGTTCAACAACTCATTGGTCTAGGCACAGTTCTGACTTGGTGCCTCGGGCCTAGATTTAACTCTGCAGCTCTGCTCCAGTCTGTGACTCTCAGCGGCAGCAACCCCAGCAACGCCTTCCAAAGGCCTCCAGTTGGTTGAGTGTCCATCTCAGCACTACACACTCTTTGCATTTCTACTAGTTTTCTCAGCTCTGTCTTCTCAGGCCCTTGTAATCTTTCTGTAACTTACATATAGACATAAAACAGTGGTGGGTATATAGCTAAATAGAGATATATTTGCTACGTTATGTGTAATATGGGATCCTGGAGTCGGTAATAATTCCTAGCATAGTGGTAATTAATTAGAATAGTGTCAATGATAATAACAACAACGATAGTAATAGGAAGAAGGAAGAGGAGGAGGAAGAGAAGAAGAAGAAGAAGAAGAAGAAGAAGAAGAAGAAGAAGAAGAAGAAGAAGAAGAAGAAGAAGAAGAACAACAACAACAACAACAACAACAACAACAACAACAACAACAACAACAACTACTACTACTACTACTACTTGTGTTTGTCTTGACCAGAGCTATCATGGACAGCAGTCGTATCTGGCAAACCAATGTCATCAAAGCAAACATACTTACAATTTTATTGTTAATCGGTAAATTCTTAAACTATGAAAAGACACTAATGTATTCCCTTTGTTTCTGATAGCTCATAATACTTACCAAAGAGGAGCCCCTCCAAGATAGGGAAGGACATGCATGTCTTGACACATCAGGAATTATTAAATGATATTTCCTGAATTTTTCTTTTGGAAAATTCGAGACCCTCACTCAGACTATGACAACAGAGCTCACCACTTCAGACCACCTCTAGACAGACAGAGACAACTCCTTTGCTGGAATTACCTCCCTGCAAACTTTTCTCCTCGGGATCAGAGTTATAGCATGCGGCTGTCAACACCAATACATCTACCTAGACAAATTAGCAAATCAACAAATAACTTTTTCAATGCAAGCACTTACTTCTGTAATGACTTAAAGATGTTTCCATCCCTTTCTGTGAGCTCTCTCCTGTACTGGTTTGAATTCCAGAACTGTGAAAGATCTGTGTCCCCAGCAGGTCTAACAGTAAAGACACCTTTAGTTTCAGCAGGTCTGACAGTACAAAGGCACCTTCGGTTTCAATGGATGAGACCCAACACATTTTTGCAACTGTAAGACTTCAGAATGCATCCTTCTCCCTAAGTCTTCTTTTCTAAATGTCTTGGAAACAGGCAAGAGTTACATTTTATTTACATTTCTGAATGGAAATTTACCTTTTAGATAAAGTAAACACACTGTTAACCTTTAGAAAACATGTATATGCATTTAAATATGGTAGAATAAGAGTTATATCCTAAGCTTTGTAAAAGAATTTTTTTCAAATAAATTTCAATTTCAGAAACCTCTAAATCACTTTAAGTTTTTATTTCTCCCTCATTCACAATGGAAGACAGAAGTTTGCCACTTCCTATTGGGTACGCTCTATTTAATTAAATACAGGAATTCCACATCAGCAGATTGTTAGGTTCCTGACTCACCTAAGGCCTAGCATCATTCACATCTCTCCAAACGGCTACCTTTGGTTTGTTTGTTTCTGTTTTTGTTTTGTTTTGTTTTACTGCCAAACAATTATACGAGAAAAGTAAAGACAAAGCAAAATATTATTTCTACTATATCACATGATCTCAAAAGCCAATTTATTATTTTTGCTTTGTGGTAACAGCTTCAAAACCCATCAGAGAGTAAGCGGAGTAACAAGTAAGCACGTATTCTCTTTAAAGATAAAAATCTTCAATGTTCCCTAAACATTGCCAGCATGTACTTTGATTTAAAAGCTTGGGCACAAGCTGATTTTTCCTGGAGATTTCAACCTACTCTTTCCATTTCTCAGTCTTGTATTCAAAACCAGGCAAGGATTCTGAAGGCTCAGTACTATACTTTAACAAAAGCTGATGTTTGCCTGTCCCCGAGTATCAATGATATGAGTATAAAGCCACACATAGAGAAGACAGGAGAATTAATTATAGTGAAGATTGGTCAAGGGCTCCTAGTAAACACTTCAAACCTTCACACCGTGTATCTGCAGAAAAGAAAAAATGACAAAGATGTCCTGAATTTAAATAAGAATGTGCTCCTATAAATTGAAACAGAATTTCTTAAAAGTGTTAATATATGTTCAGTAATATGCAACATCGTTCTAGAAACTTATATTTTTCAAATCCAAGTATAACTGGATCAAAGACAATAGTAAATGAAATCCTTTCCTTATTTCTTGTTCTTAAAAAAAAAAAAAATAATGTCTAGTTTTGTGTGCATGAGAGCTCTTTCTGAAATAAATCTACACCATGTTTGTATGTCATGAGTGAAGTATGTCACGTGAAGACAGAGTCTGAGCCCCTAAACCCGGAGTGATAGATGGTTGCAAGCCACCATGAGGGTGCTAGGAATCAAACAGCAATCCTCTGCAGAAGCACTAAGTGCTCCTAATCAGGAAACCCACACTCCAGGCCCTGTGTGCCCTTTAAATGATGATCTTACTGTTATGTTGGTCTGACTAGCTTAGCTGTTTGTACCCTTCTCTCTACTGGGTCTGTAGCCAGAGCACACTGCTGATGTAAAGCTGGTGGACCAGGATTCAGGAACCAGCTCTGAAGCTCAATCGTTCTGATCCCATTTAATTGGGCAGTCTGTGGCAAATGGCTCCCCCAGCTTTCTCTGCTGAGATACAAGCATGTCCAACCTGAAAACAGGGCTGAATACACATAAGTACAGAAATAAATACAGTGCAACACAAAATCATAAGCTTAGTTAAAACATGATGGCACTTGCAGCCAATGTCATTAAAATGAAAACTCGGGCTTCCTTACAGTAAACTAAAGTAAGTCAACCATTATGTTTAGTCATCTATAAGTAATTGTCAATAGCATACATAGCACCAATACAAATGGTTGGATGGATGGATTCATGTATGAGATGGACAGATAACAGAAAGATCATAAATTTATAATTAAATTTTACACATCAGAATTTTTTACTTGTAACCATTGCTTTGAAATAATGAAATGGTGCTTGTGTTTTATAACACCATACTATATCGAACATGTAGTAATGCTGCCACATAAATGAACTATTAATTTAACTTTGACCACAAGAACTCTCCTTTTTTTTTTCTTTTCTCTTTGTCCTTTTCTTTGTTTTGTTTTGTTTTGTTTTACACTGTGATCAGCCACATTTGCACCAGCTTCGCCATATCATCAAGACCTGGAGAACCTGGCTTAATGGTAGGGCATGTGCCTAGCAGACATGAGACTCAGGATCCAGTCCCCAGTACTGTAAAGCAAAAATGAATAAACTCTCACACTGGTGTCTACACAATTTTACAGTGGATGGATTAGAACCTTTACAGCCCTCTCATTTGAAGACTTACATTTGCCCAGGTTCACGACTGGCACTGAACCTGCAAATCCGATAAAGATAATAGTCGTCGCCTTGCAAAAACTGAAGAAAGAAAGCAAAGTAGATAAATGTAACAGGCGAAGACACTGAATATATTCTATACAAGTCATTTGGGTCATGAAAATCGAAGAAGTTAAACTATTACCCAGTGTATTTAACAATACTAACTAGCAAAGATAAATCCACATACAGATTAAAGTTTTCAAGCTGTCAAGTCAAACTGAAAATCTACAGTTTGTATTCTCTGTATCTAGGAAATGTGATCCACGGTAGCATTGTAAGACATTGGAAAGGTTATACAAGATCAGTCAGAAAACATGTTTGGATCAGAGACTGGCAAAGCCATACCTCTTTCCTGGGATTTCCTGACAAAGGGCAAGATCAGCTCAAAATGTAAACTGTGCTGACAGTCACGGTCTACTGGTGAGAAAGAAACCGTCGTGGAGACGGGTCAGTTGTTCTTTTCTCACATAATTCTGAAAATCACTTTAAGGCTCATCTAATCATTTCACATGGTGTTCTTAAATGTTACTCCGGATTATACTGTCTGTGGGCTTCCCCAAAAGGAATAGATCCCTGGATAACTGAGTCCTCTGGGGCCAAGATTACCACTGCACCCATCACTAATTATTGAGGAAAAGAAAAAAGTATTAACTTTAAAACACATTTTTAGTGTTTTATTCTGTAAGGTGGACCAGGGACAGGAAGGATCTATCTGATTAGGATTTATCTGTCTGAGAAAATCAGACAGGAGAGTTTTGGAAAAAAAATAAAGAAATAAGGATTTTTTTCCAACTGATAAATAAATAAATAAATAAATAAATACATCATTTTGATAAACCATTGAAGATACTAAGATTTTACTTTTAAAACATTTCCAACATTCTTGTGTTACGACCGTCCAAAACAATGTACTCTCAGATGCCAACAAGCTGAACATTTTGCAAAACTATATACTTATATTCAAATAGTTTTATATAAAGTGAGTCTCACACGTGTACACATAACTTCTAATGTCACATAAAGCAACAACAGTTTTCAAATGTCCAAAGTTTACTGAAACTGCAAAAATTGACTGATGTAATAACATCAACATCCTATAACCACACTACATTCACTGCTTCCTATCAGGCCATCCATATCACACATTTCCAATTAAGCTGTGAGCCACAGGAGCAATTGAAGACCACTTGAGACCCAAGTAACACAACTACTGGGAAAGCAACACCGTGGTGGTGCTTCTAGAACACTCCCACACTTTAAAGAGCATTATAGTACACACCTTACATAATGCTCTCTCTTTACGGCTAGTTGAATTTTTTAAAGCAGTATTAATATTTTAAAGTCATATATGAAACCAAAGGCAATTATCAATCATCAAATTAAAATAAAACAATGCAAATTAGTAAATATTTGCTGAACTCCAGGTCCATTTAATTTAGTTTGGGCAATATCTTCTCTTTCAGCTCAAAAGATGAACATCCGTAAGGCTTTCCTTTGAAAGAGAAATTTCATTGGTAAATGCTACCCAGACCTAGGAATCAAACGCTGTTGCCCGCCTCAGAGTAAGGAAGAGACTAAGTGAAGTCTATAAATGCTTGAGTCTAAACCAAGGACATTCATTTACTCAGTTGTTTGTGCCAGAAATATTCCCTGAGACCTTGCTGAGATAAAGTAGCATCTCTGTCATTAACTAACTGTGCAGCCACTGTCACCGAGTGACAGGTTAGTCGCTCAGTTTGATCATCTTTAAATGTAGAGGTATCCTCATCTTGAGGGTACTGAGTGGCATCAACACTCTGAGAAAAATCAAGCTGCAATGATAAGTCCTCGTAAGAATTTTAGTATACAGCAAGAGCTATAGCAGTCAAAGGTACCATCCACACATGCGAGAAAACACCCCATGTTTGATTTTCTGGATCTTAGTCAGTCACCTTAATGAGAGTGATTACTTCAAGCTCCATCCATTCACATTTTAAAAATATCTTTTTGAAACATATTTATGGGGTGTGTGTGTGTGTGTGTGTGTGTGTGTGCAAACATGTGCCATAGTATGCACTCATGTTAAAATGACAGGCCAGTTTTCTTGAGGTGGTCCTCTCCTTCAGCCATGTGGATCAAAGGGCTGCCAAGCTTTGTAGCAAATGTCTTTATCTACTGAGCCACTTCACCAGCCCTGTTGGCTGGTTTGCCTACCTACTGCCTGTGCCTATGCCTATACAAGTAGAAGTATCTTCTTGTATCTAAATGTGCGAAGCTCACCTTAAGGGTTTGCAGACACCTTCATTGGAATATTTTAATAATCCTTCCTGTCTTAGTCAGGGTTTCTATTCCTGCACAAACATCATGACCAAGAAGCAATTTGGGGAGGAAAGGGTTTATTCGGCTTGCACTTCCACATTGTTGTTCATCACTGAAGAAGTCAGGACTGGAACTCAAACAGGTCAGAAAGCAGGAGCTGATGCAGAGGCCATGGAGGGATGTTCTTTCCTGGCTTGCTTCCCCTGGCTTGCTCAGCCTGTTCTCTTATAGAATCCAAGACTACCAGCCCAGAGATGGTCCCACCCACAAGGGGCCTCTCCCCCTTGATCACTAATTGAGAAAATGCCCCACAGCTGGATCTCATGGAGGCATTTCCCCAACTGAAGCTCCTTTGTCTGTGATAACTCCAGCTGTGTCAAGTTGACACAAAACTAGCCAGTACACTTCCCTAGATTTTTCTCCTTAGACTGTCTTTTTTATTACTTACACTGCTAATTACATTTAAGACTGCCCACTGAATGATTTGATGGTTCTCCTGTCATTACAGTGTTTGGTCACTTGAGGAAACTTCCCAGTGTACTGGGACTTGCTTCCCCAACTCTGCCTCTTTCTGTGCAGACAAGGGCCTTGGTTTGCAGATGTTAACTCCTAGTACAATATCAACAGTCCACTTTAGTTTCAGTGCAGTTTCATTTTCACTAATGAAGACTTTTTTTTTTCTTATTTATGGCTTTTAAAATTAATGCAATAAAAATCTGAAAGTAAAACATTGCCTTAAGTACAGGTTTGCTCATCTAAATTCTTCATGCTATGACTTGAAAGTTTTAATTTTACATTTAAAAGTGAAATGTGTCCACCTATCTATCTATCTAGCAGGCTTTAACTAAAAACTTTCAACTACTTAGTTATTTGACAGGTTCTACAATCTGCATTCAATTACTTAATTTTACTGGCACAAGAAAGAATAAAAAAGCAAAGTTTCTATCGCGACCTTACATTTTTTAACTAGGGAAACAAATTTTTAAATGCCTAATAAATGTTCCTTAGTTTTATATGCCACAATTTATATAAGGCTGCCTAACTTTTAAACAAGCCAGTCAGTCTGGCCCAATTTAAAGAAAAACATTGAGGCTATTGACAGTTAACTGAAATGTCAAGCCACTTAAGAGGAGAGCTATTAGTAAAACAAGGGTGAGCTTATTAGCACTTGTGAAAGGCACAATAAATAAACAATGGGGCCTATTCAGAGACCAGAACAGAGACAGCAAAACCAGTTCCCTCCTGGGCAACAGTCGGTTTATTTTATTTGCTTATCAGATATCAGAGCAAATGATCCCATAGGCTTGGACTGGCTTTAAACCATCTCTGGGCTTCCAGGAGGGGACTCTGTGGGTTTGAACAGGGGAGCGGCTGCTCACGGGATCAGGACAGAACTCTGAAGCATCTGAGGCCATTAAAGGCATCCTTCACTTACCTGCATCTCGAACACTTCCAGTGGTGGTTTGAAGACCGGAGCAGGAAGTGAGGTGCCTTTCCAACAGAACTCGGGAAGCACTAGACAGAAGGTGGTGGGTATTTTGGAAAAATAGAACAACTTTCTTTCTCACGTTGGGGAAAGGTATGAAAAGAAAAACCTGGGCACTCTCAGTCATAACTGAAGTGTTCTAGAAAACCAACAAGCAATCAAGGCATGAACTGTAAAAAGTTATTTTAATGATGTCATCTTGGGTTAGGCGAATTGATGAAAGTCTCAGTTTCTTTTATAGTATAAACATGCAGAGAAAATTATAAATTCCCCTTTTTCATATAGAAAATAAAGGTAATGATATGGTTTGAAGAAGATAAAAGACTTTAAATATCAGAACATCCTAGTCAAAGGCTGTTTAGGATTGGAAAGGTTGTCTACAATCTTCTTACTTAAAAAGAGAAGAGCGGCAGGTATTCAAAGATTAAGAGGAAGGGCTACTATATCAATAATAAAGGTCTTAACACGGTTTTCCAGCATCTAACAATAAAATGTGTTTTGATGGTGTATGGATGGTACAACATCAAATGCATTCACCCTCAGGGCTGTCTAGGTGCTCTTCATGGCTCTCAAGTAAGATCTCTTCTCCACAAGATGGCAAGATACTGTCCTTCAGGACCTTCAGGTTTCATTGCTGATTAAGTCAAATCATTTCAAAGCTTTACAGGATGCCCTGAGGAGGAGACATGCTGGAATGGTACATTTAATTCACGGTCGTTTGTGTAACCAGACACCCACTAGGGCAGTGGTTCTCAACCTTCCTAATGCTGTGATCCTTTAATATAGTTCCTCATGTTGTGGTGAGCGCCAGTCATAAAACCATTCCGTTGCTACTTGTGCCTGTAATTTTGCTACTTTTATAAATAGTCGTGTAGATATCGTGTAAATACCTGATATGCAGGATATCTGACATGTGACTCTCCCCAGTCCCCGCCCCCAAGAGGTTGCAACCCACAGGTTGAGAACAGCAGGACTGGGGGAAAAGGTTTTAACTTTGCCTGCCAAAATGACCCAAGGCAGTCCATCACAGGTTCAAAGTCAAAGCTACAGATTCTGGAGTCGAAGAAAATTAGTCCTTTGTCTTATCTGTGGGACATCCTATCGGTATGCTTTGTTAGGATGGATGGGGGTTCGGGAGTTGTTGGCTGTCAATTTAATCACATACTGGGGCAGCTAATTAGGGAGGGCCCTTTTCAATTTGAGAGATTCTGCCTCGGGTGAGGCTTGAGACAGTAGCCAACTTTCACCTTACACCCCTGCTCCCTTCTGAATCGGAGCTCTGTTCTGAACACCTACTGCTCCTTTACTGGAATGTGCCAGCCTCCTCCACCGACCACCAACCACCAAGGACCCTCGGGGATGCCACAAATCACAGCGCTCAACTGCTTGGTGGCAAGGCCCCCCCCCCCCCCGTGAGAGTGAAAGCAAATTTTCATCTATGAAACTAACAAGGATTATGAGCTACAGGAAAAGTATCTATGGAAAGTCCAGCTACCATTGCTCTTACTTTCAGGAAGAATTTTTTTTGGGGGGAGGGGGGGTTCGAGACAGGGTTTCTCTGTGTAGCCCTGGCTGTCCTGGAATTCACTCTGTAGACCAGACTGGCCTCGAACTCAGAAATCCACCTGTCTCTGCCTCCCAAGTGCTGGGATTAAAGGTGTGCGCCACCACGCCCACCACGCCCACCACGCCTGGCATGCTCAGGAGGAATTTAAAAGGAAGAAAGTACAGGGAAGATCCAATCCTTCCTGAAAGGACAGTAGTCAGCAGAGGCAGAACAAAAGAACATGTCTTGGGAGCCACAGTCCCCTCCCTTGGAGTTGACTAGCCTTGCCTCACAGCCTGGGTGCTGCGTTCTCCTGTACTGCTGGATTTGTTGAGCTATCAGCATTTCCTTTGGCTAGAGTTATACTAAGATAAGCAACATCTCTGAGCCAGTGCAGAAGGACAAGCACAAACTGTCCCATTCCTCAACTAAAGAAATACTAGGTATCAATGAGAGCTTGCCTTCTGGGTACTGAACGGGGAGGAGCAGGACTGGAGATGTCTTAAGAGCTCTTAAGAACACCCTGTGTTGCCTAACAAAGTACGCTAGTCGAACATCAAAGTGAACACACGGGGATTGCAATACAAAGTGCCAGTTGCCCTCCTTTCATTATAAATCAAAATGCCAGCTTCACCTTAATGAGATACCCAACCCATCTTTAGTGCAAGACAAACCTTTCTGACAGTGATTCTCCACCACGTCAAACATTTGCCCTGTGCCAAAGGCTGACACTTCGGGTTCACTCCCCCTGGTCCACAGAAACTTAAATGTGAAGAACATTGTCATGAAGATGATTAATTGACACAGACCATCGGTCAGGGGCTTTTGTTAACTCAGAGAAATAACTCTGACAGTGCAGTGTAACAGCACAAACCCAGAAGGTTACATAGGTCATCAGCTGAAGATGAATCTTGGAGTCCACGGATCAAGAAACCAAAGCCCAAACACTAAGTGACTCTCTGCCCATATCACTTGCTTTGACTATAAAACAAAAGGTTTTGATCTTAATTTCCAAAAGACTCTCAAACGGCCACCTGTCCAGGATCTGAAATGGTAATACAAGGTCAACTACAGAACGCGTCCCTGGTGGCCACTGTTTTTCTTACATTTCTAGCAGAGCAGATGTGCCTGGAAGCTAGCTGGCTCCCTGCATCAGGAAACCCTCTCCTGAGCAAACGCTGCCTAAGCTTTTTCTCAGACCAAAGAAAGCAGGGAGGCTGAAACCCAAGTCTTGTTCGACCTTTTTAAACACAAACTTCTCCTTTGTAAAAATTCCGTTTGCTCTCTGACTCTACGGATAGAGGTGCCCCACACTGCCATTTCATAAGAATCCTTCCTCCCTGGGCATCTGTTGACTCTGTTATCTAAAAATAATTAACGATAAAGAAAGCACAATAGTTCCTGAGTAATCAAGGGAGAATTTCCGAATTGTATCTTAGCGTTCTGATCCTTTTCATCTGCTGGGTGTGTCCCAAAACACTTTAACAATACACCTCGCATGACTCACGTCTGTGTTCCAGGGACTCCGGTGTGTGCAATTATAAAGATCCATACACCAAAAGTCTGGCCTGCAATGTGACATTAAAAGTAATTTATCAAGATCGTCGATACTTTTCGCATTACAATGTCTCCAGCCTATGAGAATGGAATTTTTAAAAATGATTTTCTTCCAAGATAAATATACTTGTGCCAAAAGAGTCCCAGATGTGAAGACCAGGAAAAACAATAACAACAACAACAACAAAAACAAATTGTTGAGCAACAGGAGCATATTTGTGTAATGTGCCGGCAGTGCCTATGGCATGCTTAGCTCTTGTTTCTTCCTAATACTAGGTTATACAATGTTCATAAATCTCTTTTTATGTACTAATTCAAAATTATTGTGATTTATAAAGTTAGCCAAACTTAATCTGTAATTATAAAAAGCTTCATTATTCGAGGAAAGTAAGCCTTCTGAAAGGTTAACTTACATACAGATACTCTTGAGATTAAAATATTCACCTCCTTGGGGAAATTAACCATTAAAAGGAAGCCTAAATCTTCTAGAAGGCGTTCACCCAATACCAGCCGATTTGCTCTCACTCATCTTCCAGACTCAAGAACAAGGCCTTCCCTAGCCATGATTTATTCAAACAGAAGGAGCAGAAACAAAGTCGCTCTTGGTCGGAACCCTGGACCTTCCTCTGGCTATAGCTGAAAGGGGGCTTTTATTCCTGGGGCTGTTGTGAAATGGCAATTCTTCCAATTTGACAATCACCCATAAATAATAGAATACAAGCAACACAATCCTTCCACAATGGGGGCCAGCAGGCTTCTGAAACAGTTGCACTGTGATGTATATTTCATATAAACACCAGAAGCACAAAGAGGCAATGGGGAGGCACCTCACAGTCCGTCCTACAGACCCAGGTTGTTCTGGAGCTCTGGGAAAATATTTCAAAATATGGTCAACTCAAGCAGTAACTACAAAATAATAACAAGTATTATAATAATAATAATAACAACAACAACAACAGCCCTGCCTAGCAACACAGAAGCTAAAACATTCACGAATGCAGTCTGCCAGGACGTTTGGGATGGTTCTTGTACATCTTTCCTAAAGTTGCCCAGCCCCCTCTCCTTAACAATGAGAATATGCATTTCTGGAATGCTGATTCTCTTCTCTTTGTAGTTTTCCTAAGGTTGTTTACTGGCCATAATAACTGAGAGATCAGGTCCTCTAAAGTGTAACTAAATCCTGGGGTGTATACACACACACACACACACACACACACACACACACACAAAGAGAGAGAGAGAGAGAGAGAGAGAGAGAGGCAAAAAGACAGAGACACAGAGACAGATACAAAGACAGAGACAGACACTGACATAGAAATAGTACATGTGAAGCCTATTTTTAAAAAAATAAAAATAAAAAATTCTTGCTACCCATTTAAGCCTAATGATTCAATATTCCATACAGAAGGGTTGGTATACGAAGATTCTTTGACTACGAACTGTTAGGAAATCTCACTTGGCATGTTACCTAACATCTACTTCAGATGAAGGGAGACATAGGATATAGTGTTAACTGTAGCAATCCTTACTGTTGTGTTTATAGCAGTAAGAAGAAAAGTGTCCCATGATTAACTTCCTGTTTTTCTACATAGAAGTCTACTGCCCACTGCCAAGATTTTTTTTAATCCTTAATCATTAACACAATGCATCAAAAATAAAACCAAAGCTTAAGCTTCAAACATGATTTCTCAGTTGTCAGTAATAATATGCCCTATTTTAATATTAATTTGATTCACACAAATTTTAGTAGTCATTGCAGAAAAGGACTTTTCTCTAAAGAACAAAATAGGTCATATACATTCTGCTTAAAAATAATAATTTGTTTGATTTGAGAATTAACTTACATGCTACCAAAAAAATATGCCACCAAAAAAAACTGTTTGGAATAATTAATGAAAAATTTGGTGGACTGAAAGTAGACTTTATTTACTCATAATCTTGTAGGAAAAAAATCAGATATTCCTGACAAGATAAAATTTAAATTAAGTGTATCTTAAAAATCAGCAGATTATTTGAAATTCAACATCTTAGTTTTTAGTAAATGGAACAGTGAAAACTGTTATCTTAATTAGTCACAGCAATAAAATAAATACGTTATCATTTCATGAATTTCTGTTTTCCTTATAGGCCACGTACAGGTAAAATTCCAACAGAACATGTTATGGTTTTTGTAACTTCTGAGACCACAGTGTCACATACTCTGCTTTGTGCTTCTAGCACGTTCCCAACACAGACATAAGCTTTCTCTTCTGTGTCCCTGAGGAAAAGAACCCAGTTTTGTTCAGTGTCCCCTATGTGAAATGACACTAAGTTATGATCTCCCTTGGTCTTTATAAGGATGCGTATCTGCTTCAGAACTTAACCTCAGCCATTTAAAGAAGTATTTAATCATTCCAGGAATGGAAGCCACCTGTAGTCACAGAGCCATTTATGAGGTGTCTGGTCCCCAGTTCATGCTACATTTCTCCATTCCACGGCAACCGCAACCATGGGATGCCTGTGCTTCAGGACAGTGTTTTTGTGCTGATGGTGAAACTTAGGTTCTGAGTACACTCCCACCTCATCCGAGCCAACCAGGCTATGTGGACTTCCAGGGTTCCCTTTCCACTGCAGATGGGCTTGATAACACACAGAAAGTCCCCTTAGAGCTGTCTACACTCAGTTCTAAACCAGTTACTTTCTATCACAATGTATCGTCAAACACTGAAATAGTAATGATGACATCAATGAAAGCCTACTCTTTGCTCAGCATTTCCCTACTTAGATTCTATTTAATTATAGGGAACTCAGTGGTGTAAAATAATACATATACTCTGGTGTAAAACAGTCCATATACTCCTTAGGGTTAATTACTTGCTTACTCAATTACTTAGACATAGAGTCTCATTCTAGTGTCCAGGTTGGTCTGAATGCACTGTGGACCTCAGATTGGCCGTGCTAGTGGTCCTGTCTCAGCCTTCTGAGTACTAGAATTATAGGTTTGAATCACCAACCCTGACCAAGATATAACATCCTTTTGATTTGAAGTAAACAAATAACAAAGGAAATACACATTTATGAAATGGATCTTTACATTGATATCAATTTCATTTTAATTATAACTATCTAACTTGGAACTTGTATCACAGGGTGTAAGACATACACAGAAATCTAAAACTTCTCAAACTTAGTTTTGTGATTAAACAGTTAATGAAAAGCAGTTTATCAGGGAGAAGAGATTTTCCTAAGAATACAACAGCAAACTATGAGGCAATGATTAAAATATGCAGGGAAACCTATTTTACACAGTTGTTGAACTAACCTTCATTAATTATTTTTGTTGTTATATTAGCATAGTGGCCTGTGGGAAGCGGGTGCGGCCACGGCTGTGGCCTTGTGGGCCAAGACAGCCCTGTGATTCCCTGTTTGTTTACCAAAAACCTGATTATGCGCACCTGAATGACCATGCGCTGCCCACGTGACGCATAGCATCATACAGCATGATACTGAGTCACTGGCCTATCAACGTGCACCCTGTCTGCGTGCATGGCTCATGTACAGAGCGTGCTGAATGCTGATTGGATGATGAAGAGTGATGAGAGAGTGCAGAGGGTGGAGGGGGATAAATTGGGCAATCCCCCATAATAAAGGGAATAGAGCTGCAGTGGGTAGCTGCGGAGGCTGCTCAAACCCTGCCTTGGCATACGTGTCATCTTTGCCCCACCTCTGCGGGACGGAGTATGGGGCGCCCGACAGTGACCATCCATCTTTTATTGTAGAGTTGAGCATGAGTGGAGGGAACGTGCTCCACTATGTTCATAGCAGCCTTATTTGTAATAGTCAGAAGCTGAAAACAACACAGATATCTCTCAACTGAAGAATGGATACACAAAATGTGGTACATTTACACAATGGAATACTACTCAGCTATTAAAAATGAAGCCATCATGAATGGAGCAGAGACCGAAGGAAAGGCCATCCAGAGACCACCCCAACTTGGGATCTATCCCATATGCAGGTACAAAATCCCAACATTATTGCTGATGCTAAGATGTGCTTACAGACAGGAGCCTGGCATGGCTGACCTCTGAGAGGCTCTACCTGGACCTGACTGAGACAGGTGCAGATAATTGCAGTCAGCCATTGGACTGAACCCAGGGACCCCTGTGGGAAGACTTGAAGGAGCTGAAGGGGATTTCAACCCCATAGGAAGAACAACAGTATAAACTAACCAGACCCCTCAGAGTTCCCAGGGACTAAACCACCAAACAAGGTCCAGGACTCCCGATACATATGTAGCAGAGGACTGCCTGGTCTGGCCTTGGTGGGACAGGATGCTCTTGGTCCTGTGGAGGCTTGATGCCCCAGAGAAGGAGATACTAGAGAGGGGAGGCAGGAGTGGAAACACCCTCTCTGAGGCAAAAGGGATGGGGAGGGGGAGGCGCTCGTGGAGAGGGGATCCGGAAGAGGGACAACACTTGAAATGTAAATAAAATAAATGAAAAAATGAAGGCCATCATATGTTTAAAACATCTGAATGAAAATCAACTACTAATTTTAAAAAGAAACTACCTGGCTTCAGAGCTATAGGAGACAAATGGTCATCACAGGATGATGGGTTAGACAAGAGTCACGGCAGGAAATGAGAGATCTTAAGCCATCCCAGCCTTGCGGTTGCACCATAAATGCCAGAACCTGGATACAGGAGATGCAGCATCTTTGACATGGGAACCATGTGACCGTAAGAGATCCAAGGAATACACAAGCATCACCCAAAATGGAGTCCAAAAATACACAGCTGTTTGTGGTCCTGAGAAGCCTTTGATGACAAAGTGTAGAAGGTACATCTGGCTCTCCCGGCAGCCCCATGCTCCCAGAAATAAGACTCAGACTCAAGATAGATTTACAAATACCTTGGCCATAGAGCTAGGTTCTACTATGAGTAGATGATAACTTAAAATAACCCATTTACTCTAATCTACATTCTGCCACATGGCTGATCACCCATGCTCAGGTACCATGCATGTGTCTCCTTACATCTTCCCGTGCCTGGCTCTATCCCAGAATTCTTTCTGCCTCCTCCATGTTCCATTCTCTATTTCCTGCTCTGGAGTGGTGGCCCTCAACCCTCTCAGTCTCAGGTGAGGAACTACACAACTTCCTCCTCAGAAGCCACTGAGTAAGCATGTCTAGAAGAATGATCTATTGTAAGCAAAATGCTAATCTGTTAGGAGGAAAATCAGAAGTCCTCCGTGTTGCCTGGGTGCTTTAAGACATTAGCAAACATCTTGTGAGTGGCTCTAATGAGAAAAGAGAGTCAGATAACTAGATATCAACTCCAGCTGACAAATGAGTGTGTGAGAATGAGGGCAGAGCCTGGTACCAACCACTGTCTTCTATGAACACTGCATGGGGTGGGACACTAGGGTGAGAGGGGCAGGGTGCCACAGAAACACTAGTTAGAGGTCTTGATTAACTGGGAGAGAAAGCAGAACATATCTGTACTTCTAGATATATTTAATGCCCAAGAATGCATCCTCCATTCTACATGCAAAACTATGACACAATCCAGAAAGTGAAGGTAATCCGACATTTGCCAGAGTCTGTGATCTTCAACACTAATTTTGGCAGAGATGAGCGTTGACATTTCAACACATGTTGATTTTCAAGAATAAGATCTTGAAGGGGATTTCTTATTTATCACATTTTAATTAAGTACATACTACCAGGCAAGTTACCAAACAATTTAATTTTCACAATAATCCATGCTGTTGGCTGTCCTATGATATAAAGTATAGTGGCGTTGCAACACCTCTCATCATGCATTATTGGAAATGACTTAATGACACACATCTAACTCAATATATGTTGAGAGAGCAGAAGGACACAGGAGAGAATGCTGAGTTAGCACTGTGATTGCCTTGAACCCAAACCCCCACAACCCGAACAAGAAAGAGGGGTATGACAGCATGTGCCTATAGTCACAGCTCTGGGAGAAGGGGGGTGGCAGAGACAGGTGGGCCTAGGGATTGCTGGGCAGCCTCGTGTGCTTCTTGGTTTCTGGCCAGTAAGAGCCACTCTCTGAGTCAGAGGGGGGGGAGGGGGAGAGGGAGAGGGAGAGGGAGAGG
>NC_034593.1:124195721-124255629 GCF_900095145.1 Mus pahari | reverse complement strand
AAAAAAAAAAAAAAAAAAAAAGGAAAACCTAGCTAGCACTAACTTGCAATCCATTCCTATTGCTATTAATCCCCATGCCTGAACCCACACCTTTAGCAACATTGACTCTTCCCCCCCATCCATAAAAACTGATGCACATGGCACAATGGACTATATTTGCACTTTTCCAAAGCCTGCCTAGAAACCGCTAGTTCTTGATTCTTGTTCTCAAGTTTAACAGTTCCACTTCTGAAGGAAAAACCTGAGTCCATTAAATATCTATTGCCTCTATGTAAGATCCTTAAAACATAAAGATGCAGTGCGAAGAACACAATACTCAAGCCCCATGAATTCCTTCAAGCACCATGCTGTATTCTCTGCTTTCTGGCATGACTATTCCGAAAGCGATCTCTTCAGTTTGCCTATAAAGATTCACCATATCTGTGTCCCTAACATGTTTTGTCTCCTGGAAACTTTATTTCTTCTATGCAAGGACATCATTTGACAGGAACTCAGAAGCCTTGAAGAAAAATAAAACAAGTGAAATAAATAAGTTAGTTAGGTCACTGGGCATGCCTTAAACTCCAGTACTCGGGGGGTAAACAGAGAAGAAAGAGTTCAATTGACAGCCTTAGGTACATAAGAGCCATGCCTGAACAAACATACAAGTAAATATGTAAAAATAATAAATAAGCAAATAAATAAATAAATAAATAATGGGTAGGCAACAAATGTAAATTTGAGCTCTGCTCCATAATTGTGCCAAATCTTACAAATCTTTGTAGTTGTGCCTTGGCACTCAAGGTGGACTGGTTCCCAGATCTTGAAGACACCAAGCTCTGCAGGTGTTCACCTTCTTTATAATAAAAAGAAAAAGAAAAAAAGGGGGGGCTGGTGTTTCTTTGTAACCTGTACATATCCTTGATACAGTCTGAGTCATCTGTAGATTATTTGAAAGGAATACAATGCAAACACTGAATCATTAAAGCTTATTGTTTGAAGAACAGTCACAAAATGGGGGCAAAAAACCCAAGCTTATACCTATGGAAATCTCAAAGCATGCTTGTGCCCCAAAATTCACACTGAAACTCAAGTGTCAAAATGATACCAAAGAGAAGTGTGTCCTTAGGAAGATGAGCAGGCCAGGAGGGCAGAACAGTGGTGGCTAGGGTTAGTTTTCTTACATACGGGGCCCACTGAGCTGCCAAATCCATCTAGCAGTCAGTTACAGTGAAACATCTCTAAGTAAGGGGCCCTTCCCTGTACCTCAACCATGCTGGCAGTGATCACAGACTTCCTGCTGTCAGGGAGAAAAGCAAACAATTTCTGTTGTGTCCAGACCACAGTTTAAGATGCCTGATTAGAGCAGATTAAGGCACACTGTAACTGGTTTTGCAGAACAGGAAACTGTGACTAAAGAAGGTTAAATAATTTCCTGAGAATGTGCAGGAAGTAGGAGCCAAAGTCATGGCCATGCCCGCTCTCCTCTGGGTGTCTTGCCAGGTCTCTTTATCCACTGACATTTCCAGGAGACAATCAGTGTCACTCACTAGGTGTAACACTGGGCTTGGGGGGAGTGAACTGCACAACCAAGAGACTGTTCACTGGCCTTTTTGTACAGGAAGGGAACTATATCTCTTAGAATAACAATATCTTAAATTAAGACAAAAGTTTGTCTTACACAGAGACGAGGTTAAAGTAAGTTACTAGCCTTACCATGGTTAAGACCACAAAATCATTACCACATGTCTTCTACCTGATCACCTCATATTACCTGATCACTTTATATTCTCTAGTATGTGAATCTTATTTGTGTGGTCCAAATGATTTCCAGAGCCTCAGCCATCACATCTATGTTCCATGAGCCAGAAAAGCAATCAGGAAAAGAAATATAACAGCTCTTCCTTATATGGATATGTCCTATATGTAACAGTCAACACTCTCATCACCTTACATTAGACAGAATTAACCTCCAGGACTCAGCTGACTGCACAGCATCCTTGGAAATGTGTGGTGCCTTCTGGCTGGGAGGCAATGCAAGATCAAATTCAGTTCTAGTATTATTATTCCAGAATAAAAGAATGGCTATTTAAAGATAATATCATAGATCTGCATAGGAATTTGCTTGTATTTCCTAATTTATTTCATAATATTTTTGATCTTTCAAACAAATTTGAGGTACATAGAATAGAGTCAAGGTAATATCTTAGGAAGAATATATTACTTTTTTTCATTATAGGAAAAGTCAAGATGGTTGATGCAATTTTCCATTTGGGAGAGTTGTTTCCAATGTGTATTATGAAGAACTAACGTTTATTAAATGAAATTAGCAGTCTTACTCCAGGGTCTGCTTACAGGAGACTCCTTTACATGATCACTAAGGTAAGTTTCTACCAATGACACTGTCCCTGAGTCTAACAGGTATTTGTTAGCTACGCTTTGGGAAGATCAAGAGTAAATGTCAAAATAGAGAACACAAGAAAAAAAAAAAAGTTGTTAAAAAATTAGGCATGAAAGCTGCTTCAGCTACCAAAGCAAGCTGGACTCTTGTACATAGGAACTTCCCCCAAATGCTCGCAAGCATGCCCCGTTTAAATCATCGTGACAAGACAGTGACAGATTGGTGTATCTATAGCCTGGCCATGGGTGGGCATTCTTGGACCCTGCTGCAGCCTACAGGTCTGTTTTGTTCCCTGGCAAGTCAGTTTGCAATGATAATGCAGAAGTAAAAAGTGAGCTCAACCCAAACATTGCTCAAAGTAGCAACCCAAACATGTACGTTTCTTAAAAGTTTTAGAAGAAGTCTGGGGGTCCATACAACCCTGGAAATGCCCTGAAAATTCTCTATTTTTCCCTCATGAACATGCCCCCATGATGTTCACCCTATCTTACTTCTCCAACACCTCTCGTTCAAAACCATTTCCAACTTCCCAAAACCATCTCAATGGAACATCTCAATGCATTCCATTTGACAAAGCCAAAGTGTCACCTAAAACCAAAACAAGTGTTGTTCCTTCAACTCTGCACTGGGGTTCCTGTATGCAGTCAGCAGAGGTATGTTGAGAGATTGGTTCTAATGATTTGACTCAACCGGGAATCTGTGGGTCCAAACGCTAAAGGTCCTTGTCCCCATTTGGTTATTGATTGATCAGTAAAGATGCCAGTGGCCAATGGCTGGACAAAGGGAGGCAGGCCAGGACCCTTAGAGTTGCATAGGCTAGGACTCGGAAGGAGGAGAAAGAAATAACCATGAAGAAGGATGGGATGCAGGAGCTGAAGGAGAGAGAGCCAACCAGCCATGGCCAATGGCCACTTCCCCGATTGGGCCTAGGGTGGCAGGGCAAGGTTTAGGAGTGCCCAGTATTTGAGATAGCGAAGGCATTTTAAAATTAACTGGGGTAGGTGTGTGTGTGTGTGTGTGTGTGTGTGTGTGTGTGTGTGTATTCCAAAGAGTTCCTGGGTGGGTGGCTGGAAGCACATGACCTACTTGGAGCACAAAGTGATACAGCTCAAACTCACTGCAACACAGGTGCACATGTGCATGCACACACACACACATTGCCCTAAAACCAGTAATTAATGCATGTACCTGCATAATCAATCCATAATCAAGATATATAACTTTTTCATCCACTTTGTGTATTTCTAAAAACTTACCAGGTGATGGGATTGCCTCACAGAATCCTAAATGCTAAACATCCCATGGAGTTTAAATTCTCTTCATCTAAACTGTATTCCATGTGGTTTTGCCTAATTCACTATCCTTTAATATTACACAGATTTCTAAAGACCATGATTAAAATACAAGGTTTGAAGCTAAATGTAGACCTGACATCATAAAAAATACTCTCCGTATCATTTGGGGTGTCACGTAGCACTTGGATAGTGACTGCTACAGTCTAGATGAGGTCCAACTGCCTCCTGGCATGTGTTCATTCATATGAGAAGAGACTTCTTAAACCAGGGCGCTATCCCTGGATGGTGTAGACCCTTCAAGGATCGGGGGCCTAGTGGGAGCCATTGGCTCACAGGGCATGCTCCCAGAAAAGTGGATCATGAATTTTCAACAGAAGGCAAGGAAAGCAAAACAACCCGCCTCTCTCTGCCTCACCGGGAGGTGTAGTCTTTATCTTCTTTTAATTGGATATTTTATTTGTTTATATTTCAAATGGTATCCCCTTCCACAGTTTTCCCTCTGCAAACCCCCTACTCCATCCCACCTTAATCTGCTTCTATGAGGGTATTCACCCACCCGCCTACACACTCCCAAGTCAAGCCTTCATAGGACAAAGGTCCTCCCCTCCCATTGAGGCCAGATAAGGCCCCTTCATTAATAATTCATTAATAATAATGGTTTATAATAATCATCATTAATTATAATTAATAATTAATTAATAATTCAATAAGGTCCCTTCAGTCCTTTCTCTAACTCCTCCATTGGGGTCCCTGTGCTCAGTCCAATGGTTGGCTGCAAGACATCCATGTCTGTATTGGTCAGAATCTGGCAGAGCCTCTCAGGAGACAGCTGTATCAGGCTACTGTCAGCAAGCTCTTCTTGGCATCTGCAATAGTGTCTGGGTTTGGTGTCTGTATATGGGATGGATCCCCAGGTGGGGCAGTCTCTGGATGGCCTTTCCTTCAGTCTCTGCTCCACACTTTATCCCTGTATTTCCTTTGATGGGAGAAATTCTGGATTAAAACTTTGGAGATGGGTGGGTGGCCCCATCCCTCAACTGGGGGCCCATGCCTAACCTCTGGATATGGTCTCGATGGGTGGAGACAAAATCTCAATCCTTCGTGCATCCCTGCCAACATCACTATTGACCATGAGGACACACACAGAAAGGAGAGCCTAATTTTGACACTGCTTCATGCTCTGGGGACTCTGACCTTAGGGAACTAGGAACATAAACTAGAAAACATGTTTTCTTGCTCATCACCTTGGTGGTGGTGGTGGTGGTATCAGAATGATAGAGAGATGAGGTGAGAGAACATGCTAAAACATGCTTTGTTCATAGGTGTCATGAATAACATCCCATACCTTTATGCTAATTTAGAAAAGGAAAAGTATAAAGTTAAAGGGGGCCTGAAATTTATCTTAGCTTGGGCTGTGTGCCCTGATACCATGAAAAGCTACAGATTAGTGGAAATGAACATCTTAGAATTGCCTCAAACTCACAAGTATGTGCTAATATTCTCTAATTCCAGCTAAGTTTCTAGAACCCCAAGTCCTATAAGCTAGTCTTTTACAAGAGTATCCAAAATATTCACACCTCACGTCAGGTTATTTAACACACACACACACACACACACACACACACACACACACACACTCCTTTACAACCCAATATGGTTAATGCCCACTGTCACTCATAGGAGGCTATGTTAGAGGACATGGTCCCCAACCAATGAAGCTTGGTTGGAAAGTTAGGCAATTTCAGTGGTATAAAGCTTAGATCATGAAAGGAGGTCACTCTTAAGGATCTCTGAAGGTTATACCCATCACTGACCCAGTCTGTCACTCTCTCCTTCCTGGCCCAGCCACAATGTAGGAAGTTCCACCATATGTTCCGGCCAATGCAGGCGGCCCCTCCTGCCCATCCTTCACCCACAGCATGGATTGAACTGGAAGTCAAAATAAGCCTTTTCTCACGTAAGATGTTTCTTGTGTTTAGCCAGTGATAAGCAAAGTACCTTACGCATACCAAAATCATCAATACTAAGTGGGTAGCAGGTTAGATGATGGAAGGTTCCTAATGGTACTCCATCCATCTCTTTATGCAGGGAGCATGTTAAAGGAGGAAAAATAAATCTCCAATGATAGCTTGAGTTCAGAATCATTTCAGGTTATTTATAGGAATATTTATTAAAAGTGAGATAGCATTCATTGTTGAAAAATGCTTAAGCATTAAAGGGCTATCTATGTTTCCATAAACGAACCTACTTTCAATACAGACAAATAGCCTACTAAGGGTTAGTCAAAAAGCAGACCTAGGAGGTAGCATTTCATGTAAGTCAACCAAAACTATAGCAAACTGAAACATAATCATCTGCTTATTTAGTTCAGTACAGGTGAAATAATGTGTGATTAAGAAGTGGGCAGGGGAGCAAGGTGGGGGGAGGGTATAGGGGACATTCGGGATAGCATTTGAAATGTAAATGAAGAAAATATCTAATAAAATAATTTAAAAAAAAAAGAAGAAGAAGGAATGTGTTTTGAAGCAGATTGTTACAGCCATGAAAGGTCCTGAATAGAATATTCAGATGGACCACCCCAGCTTACACACTAAGCTTGACTCTTTGCTGGGTCTCTGTATTCCAACATAGAAAAACCCTGGCTGGCTGTAACCCAGCCAGGTAGAGTGCCACCCAAGTAAGAGGAAGAGCACTGGTACGCATGCCTGTTCATCTTCACTCACGTGACAAGGAAGCTTTGCTGAACTGTATCGGTTTTGGTCAAATGATTCATCACAATACAATGGACATGGTGGATGCTTTTATATGCACCAACCATCTATGTGGCCCAGAACGATGAGTCTAACCCATAATTTATAGATGATACAATTGGAGTCCAGCATAACAGACTGACCTATAGGTTTGTCCATACATGCTTATTTTTTTTTTTAGGATATCTCTAATTCTAAAGCAAAAGTAGGGGGCCATACAAGTAACTTGAGGAGTTACGCTGTTATTATTGGTAGGAGTGATGGTAATCTTTTAAAAGACATGGTTCAGAAGCCACATACATTTATCTGAAGAAACAAACACAAGACCAATTCAGTGCTGGGTGTTACCTTAGAGTGTACTGTTGCATCAATAAACAAGCAAAGCAATTCTTGTCCCGAGGCCTCAAAGTATTTCCATAGACCAAAACACCCATCAGATGGGAATAAGCTATCACTTCTATATGGCAATGCACATTTAGTTATAATTTTCATCTTAGGTCCCCAAAGCAGGACTCAATTGCTACCTTCTGGCACAAAATGAGGGATCCATTCTAAGCTTACTAAAAAGCAGTGGACCGGCCTCTAACCTGGGAGTATCAAAAGGAAAGCAGCTCTGAACCAAGGGGAGCTCCAGACACAAGCGCGAGAAGGGCTGATATACACAGGAACGAGATGAAACTGCAGAGACAAATGGCAGAGCAAGTACCTAAAGAAAGGTGTTTCAACAGCAATGCTGTGAAGAAAGAGGAAAAATCGAGCTGGCCAGAAGGTGTCTGTTGCAACAGAGGATGTCTCAACTGCAAGGACCACGTAGAGTCCTACCCCCTGCAGAAGGCTGGCGCTTTCCCTCAACCCCTGTTAAGACTGAAAACAGTCTACATTCATTTGTCCTTTGATACTTCAGACCTTGTCAAATGAGCTCCGCTGAACATACTTAGGCTTTCTGGTTAAATGTTAAGTAAATAGTCGTCACTTTCTTCACAGAGTACATTTTTCTGCGCCAGCAAAAACATGCCTAATCATGCCCATTAAAAAAAAAAAAAAAAGACACCGCAGTTGATGCCAAAACACATGCAAATTGTTACTGCTATGATCTGAACGATGTCTCCTTGAAACTTGCCATGAGGGAATCTTCATCTTCCAGGCGATGGAATGATGAGAGGACATGTGTGGGATCAACCCCGGACAGACTCCTCACTCTTCAACCATATGAGAAGTCAGAGAGAAAAACCAGTTCCTTAGCAGACCCACTCTACAGCCACTTTAACTAACCAGCCTCAAAAGGCTTCAACGGAGAGACTGTCTCTAAAGGCCCTCAAATGGAATGGTGTGGAAAAGATTTCAAAGTTCAAGACAGTGTACAATAATTCATTTTTATGTAAAAACAGATAAAATTTTAGAAGCAATTTAGGCCCCCGAAGACATGATTTTAGAATATATGCCTATTGTAAATTAATGAACCAATACGCATTAAGCCTGAGTGGTGGTTCCTAGCCCAGAATCAGTGCTCTCTATTCATTATTTCATCTGAACGTTACTAATCAATTAGCAAATCACGAGTGACTTACCAAGACTGACAACAGACATATAACCACTTTTCTAGAAAGCTATGTCTTCTGTCCATTGACCATGCATGTCAGAACACACTCTCCAGCTCTGCGACATCCATTGACCGCGCATGTCAGAACACACTCTCCAGCTCTGCGACATAGGTCGCATAGCCAAAGTCTGTGCATTTGAGAATATGATGTGCAGGTCTGCTTTAAAATTCTTCTTCAAAGAAATAGAAGCAATATAGAAAAATCATAATTAGTCTGCCTCATAAGGCCATGAGGCCACCTGACCTAATCCTTTCAAAGTGGGGTTCGGTTCTAGCTTTGAACCCCAGTTTCACTACTCTTTGGCCCTGCAGCCATGAGTAAACCCTAACTTATCTGACTCAGAGGTCAGCAGGGATTTGCTTCTCACAAAGCTACCTCAGGGACGAAGGAACTGACTCTTGGGAAAAACAGCTGACACCAAAGCAGTCAAGTTTCATCTAAACTTTAGCCCAATGAGTCTAATTCTCAGTGATGAAAGCAAAGGAGAGGGACATGGAAAGCGACATGGGTGTCTCCTGAGACTGAGTGTTGTCAGTGCCATAATCCTGCATCCATTCTATCTCCTAAGGTTCAAAACTAGACTCCTGGAAATAGCAACAAGGAGCTCTCAGGAAATCCCAGAGTTCTATGCCCTGGGATAATACATGCATGAGGCGGCTGCGGTCAGTTGTGTAACGGCAGAAAGGGCCGGGTGTATAAGACAACACAGCCCCAGCAACACTGTGTCTACAAGTGGCACCTTCTCTCCCCCCCACCCCTCTTCACTGGGCAAAATCCCTGAGAAGTCGAGGACAGCTAGATACAGAGCAAAGAACCTTCTAGAACTCACAGGACAGCAGTTTAGGTAAGAGCAGATGGCACCATCACCATCTGCAGCATAATCACATAATCATTTAAAACTGTACGTTAGCGGAGCTGGAGAGATGGGTCATGGGTAAGAGCACCAATTGCTCTCTCAGAGGTCCTGAGTTCAATTCCCAGCAACCACATGGTGGCTCACAACCATCTGTAATGGGATCCAATGCCCTCTTCTGATATCTCTGAAAACAGCAACAGTGTACTCCTGTTTTAAAAAAAAAAAAACTAAAAACTAAAATAAATAAATATATACATTAGCATTGATAATTTCATTGTTGTGGAAATACACCCCACCATTCACCACACCTCACAGTGGGAAACACTGAAAAGGACAAAACTTTACCCCGTGCTACAATACACTGTTTAGCATAGAGTAAAAGAGAAAAGGTCAGTAAAAATAACACTGGGGCACAGTGCACACCAGCAGCCCAGTATTCAAAAGGCCAACGTGGGAGGATTGTGAAGGCAAGGCCCCGGTGAGCAACTTACCTCCAATGGCTGCCCGTCTAACAGGCATGTGGTCCTGGCTTCAGACACAAGCACAGTTCTCTCTCCTTCCCCCTCTCTTCCCCCCTCCAGGCTCCTCTCTCTTTCTCTCCCCCTCCCTCTCCCTCTTTCCCTCCCCCTCCCCTCCTCCCCCCTAGGCTGCCCCTCCCCCATCGATGCTGGTTTCATCTCTCTCTGACATACATAAGAAGTGGTACTTCTGCTCAGTCCAAGGGGACTGGACTCTAACCCAATATGGTAACTGAGTGAGACACAGGCAGGGCTTTCTCCGATAAGAAAAACTTCTTGTGAGGTACAAAAATGTTACCCTATCAAGTTGGGTCAGCAGAAGCAAAATCAGTGAAATGTGCCCACACGAGGCATTTACTAGCAGATTCTGGAGCAGGGCTTGCCCTTTACGTGAATCTCCCACTTTACTTGACAAGTGCTCTACCACTGAGCCTTGTCCCAAAACCCCTGGCCCTTCTTCTGACACAAGGCCTCACTGTGTATTTAGCTTAGGCAGTCCTGAAATTCACTGTATAGATCAGGTTAGACTTGAATTGACAGAGTCCCACCTGCCTCTAGTCTCCTACTTTAAAATGTACTCTTAAACTAGGAATTAAATTCACATTTTTGGAAAAGGCACCCAAATGTCTCTCATATATTTTCTCACCTTGTTCATAAGTAAATTCACTGGAGTGTGTAGTCACTGGTTATTTGAGATATTCCTAGGTGATTCACACTTACCGTATATTCATGACATAGTAAAAATATCTATGTATATACAATGATAAACACTGGATAATTGGTACTCTTACATGGAAAGGCTTTTTTCAAGAAAAACCTGACTTTAGTACTAAAATACCCTCGGCAGGAAAATTGTAATGTATAGTGTGTTTTTTTCAAGTCATGAGAAGATCTCATGTTTCAATTAACTCTTAGTTAACAAAACCAGAATTGTCAATAAAACACTCCAGTTGTACTCCTACTTAAGAACTCAAGATAGTCAAAGGTTGTGTTCTATATGTTAACAAATACTGTTATAAACAACCAAAAGCTAAGTCATAATGAAGTCCAGGATCACCAAGCAAATGCCACAGGGAACAAAATGAGGAAGAGAACACATGACCCTACTTGGATACCAGCAGGGAGCACATGTTCCCACATGCAGAGTTACTCATCATGAAGCCAGGAAGCATAAGAGGCCCAGTAAGAAGCTGAGCTAACTGAATGCAGACACCTGAGGACTGACAGAGTGTGAACATCTTCCTTTATACCTGTGACTTTCAACCTCTTCAACCATGGGATTTCCCAACAACGCTCAGACCAGCTTCAACTAAATTAGAAACGTGTATCAGTTGGGGGCTCAAGAATCAAATCTCTCCAACTACATGCTTTGGATGAAGCATCAGACAGCAGGGCCGTCGCCCTCCCCCTTGTCTTCAAGAAGGGTTAAATATGCAGTTTAAAAGTGCAGCTGTGCTGGTCCTCAGCGGGTCACAGAATCCCAAAAGTAGTAAATGAAGTTTTCTGATCTCAAAACAGTTCACATTTGCATCGAAAACTGCTACAATGAAACCACATGACTCCCTCCTCAGAATGTTTCATGTGACATCCCCTTGAAGTGGCTTTCGCTTTGGCTATGTGCGGCTTCCTTTCTTTGCTTTAGTGACAGAGATACAGAAACGAATCTAAGAGAGCGAAGCCCCTGCAGTGAATGCCAGCAGTATGCGGTAGCCAGCACTAGATTCATTCTTCAGTTCTCAGCAACAGGAAAAACTCAAGATCCAATAAAAAAAAAAAAAAGATGTCTCCTCCCAAGTATCTCAAAGAAAGCACCTCCTCAATGTTTCAAGTCAGGAAATCCTCATTTATACTCCAGTGCTATTGTTCATGAACTTCAGGTATTTATGAAATGGAGAAAAATAAGGATACCCTCATCTTACTGGACCCTCCCACTTAAAAAAAATATATAATTTCAGCAGCAACAGAACTTTATAAAAAAAACAAGTCCTTGCTCTGGGGGAAAGGGGGAGAGGTGTCTCAGTAGAGAGTGTTTCCTTAGCAAAAAGCCCTAGGATTTATCCCAGAGCTGGATAAACCAGGTGTTCCGACTTGTACCCCAATCCCAGCACCAAGGAATAAAGGCAGGAGGATCAAAAGTTTGAGGTCACTCACAGCTACACAGCCAGATAGATGCCCAACTGGGCTACAAGAATTAAGCGCTGAAGAATTAAGTTAGAGCCCTACTTCTACTTAAGATTCAAGTTCAAGTTCCTTGCACCCACAATGGGAGGCTCACAACTGTTTGAAAATCTAGCTCTGAGGGAATCCAATCCCCGGAGAGGCCTCCAGAGACACCTGCACTCATGTACGCATGTCTACAAATACATGATCATCATTGTTTCAATGGAGACCCCGTCTCAAAACAAACTCACTTATAAGTTTTGTTTTCATACATAAAGAAATGGTATGTATTTTCTCTTCAAACTAGTGTCCCTGGGGTAAAATCTCAGGGTTTGAGGTCAAGATTGCTTTGCTGGAGTTGTAGCTGCATAAACACTCTCTCGAGGACCCACTCACTACAGTGGGTACCCGAGATACTTAGAAATGAACCCATCCTCTGGAAAGACGAACTTCAAATGGCATTAATGACTTGAAAACTCAAAGTTCAGAAAGTATAAAGTCACTTCATGGGTCACTGATTTACTTTGAGTTAGAGCCTGTGAAGAGACAAAGGGGGCCGACAAAGGATAAAAGTCTCCTCTCTCAAGGCAAAGGTCATATTTAAAGGTTATACATAGTGCATAATACTGGCCAATGAGAAACATTCTCCACCCACTGTTCCTGGGAAACCCATCTCCCTTACCTCTGGGATCACAATAACATGTGGATGTGGATGTGTACATGGCCTTGTGAGGGAATGAGCGAGCGTGCACATGTATGGAGCACGCCTGTACACACGCATGTGGAAACCACAGAGTGGCGCTCACTCATCTGCCTCGCTCACTCTCCACTTTATGTTTTGAGACAAGATGTCTCACCAAACCCTGACGACCCGTGCAATGTGGGGGTTACATACAGGCTGCTGGCTCCATCTAGCTTTTACCTGGATGAGTCCAGGTTCTCAGGTTTGCACAGCAGGTGCTTCAGCAACTGAGCAGTCTCCCTACATATGTTTTTAACCAATCTTTGCAGAGCTAAAGATACTTAAATATACATAAAGAAAATGGTACCAGTCCGATAAACTACCAGAGGAATGACTACCCAAGCACCTCCTTTTTCTCTTTTCACTTATTTTAATTATCTGTTTCTCTCTCTCTCTCCCTCCCCCTTTCCCTCTCCCTCTCTCCCTCCCCCTTTCCCTCTCCCGCTCCCTCTCCCTCTCCCTCTCTCTCCCTTCAAACCCGAACCTACAAGTTTCTCTTTAACCCAATCCCATCTCTTCCAATACTCAATGTGCAGAACCTACAATAGGAATCTGACAACGTGTTTCCTGTGGAAATTATTTTGGTAGCCTGGTTTAGGTGAACACTCAGATAAATCTACTCAGACACTAATTATAAGGAAATATTAAATGAATAACTAAAGGGATATGGGTTGTTAAATGTTGTGCTTAGAATTATATAGAAGTTACAAAGTCTACAGCAAAGAAGGTCTAGCTGGCTTATAAATTTACCACATGAAAATTACATTTAGACAGGATAAGAAGGTAAATCAAAGTTATTACATAATATAATTCAACTTGGACTACATTAATTAAAAGTCTGACACTGAAAAAAAAATGCCAGTATCACCATTTCTGTGACATCAATGTATATACACATATATGAATACCTCCTTCAACTGGATTTAAAAAAGGCAGAATTATATTCTAGGCATCTCACTAACCAGTTGGGAGGTAGAGTGTGTAAGATAAACCCCAAAGAGTTGCACTAAGGTAGAGGAAAAGCAGCTGCAAACATTGGTGCTACACTGTGCATATGAAGGGCACACAGCACAGCTGTGGCCATGGCCTGCAGAGATCCAAAGAGAAAAGCTAGGGTGCCCCAGTTATCCATGGGAGTCGGGTTTGGATTTAAGTTTATGTCAACCTCAGCACTGGTGGCTCAGGGTTGTGATGGTAAATGAAGTATGGGGGTGGCAGGTTCAAAGCCAGCCTGAGCAGCCCAGTGAGACAAAACAGGCTGTGGCTACAACTCAGTGACAGAATCCAAGTCCCAGAGCCAGATTGATTGATTGATTGATTGATTGATTGATTTATAATTAAAAGTAGATTACGATGTTTCAAACAACTTTTATCATATAGGACTCAGACATTCTCAACACATCCCTGAATAAAAAATGTTCTCTCTGCAGCCAGGAACTGAAATTCCAATGAAGTAGTGACAAGATTTCAACATAAAATAGCATGTGCTTTACAATAAATAGTTCCAGACTTCATGTATTCATTAGGGTCAAGTGCAAGTAAAGCTAAGATCAATAACTAACGGATAGAGTAGTGACTTAGCTTGGTTGGTATCATGCTTGTCTGTCACTCTGGAAACCCTGGCTTCAGTCCTCAGTCTCCCATAACCTGAGCATGGCAGAGCCAGCCCATAACCCCAAGCACTAGGGAAGTGGAGGGAGGAAGACCCAAAGTTCAAGCCCATCCGCAGTTACAGGTCCAGTTCAAGGCTACCCCGAGCCACATGAGCCTGTACCATCTGTTCAGTTTTGAAAAAGGAAATCACGCTAGACATCGTGTGAGAAAATGATTGTACAGAAGTCAGGTTGAAGGCAGAGACGGTTGTTAGAGCGTTGCTGCAACAGGGTAGAAGCATTTTAAAGGTCTGAACTGAGTGACAGATTTGATTGGCCGGATGGATGGCAGCAACGTCGCCAGGCCAGGAAACATCGAACAGTTCCCTCACTTTATTTGCACCACACCCATACATAGCAACTGTCGTCCTAGGACTTGAGAAATCACTCCAGAGGGGGGAAAGGACAGGTTGTAAATATAGATGTGCTAGTCATCAGTCTACAAGCAGTCATCGGCTATGACTTGAAGGAAGCAGGACAGCCTGGAGGGCTGAGCACAGAGATACAGTAACACGAACATGCAGGACTTGGTCAAGAGGAGCTGCAAACAAAACAGAGAAGGAGAAAAGTCATGGAGCACACAGCCCATCTGTTCAAAGGGAACGGAGTCTGGACTCGGGAAAGCCTTTTCGGACCAATACCAACTCCTCCTATGTAAGGGCAGAGTCCCCCGAACCACCAGGAGAGTTCTGGGCAGGATATGAGGAAACACATGCCTAATGCAGAGAAAGCCCTTCTAGAAGTAGAAAACCTGGCTCTCCAAGGAGCTGTCTACTAAAGCAATGGTGTCTGCCACGTTCCAAAGGCTCTTTCTGAACAGGCACCAGGCTTGGCGTTGATGCATGTAATTTCTCTCCTTGTCTCAAACTTGCAAACTTAGCACCACCACTTCTTTCAAGATGAGAAATGAATTCGACGGGGACACGCGGGTTCCTGCCATGGGCTTGCAGTGACAGAGAGAGGATGCAGGGCTGATCCAGAAGTGAACCAAGGACGGTAAGGTAGGTGGCCTCTTAGTCATCTTACAGGAATCGAGGTTTTGTTTTTGTTTTGTTCTTTTTAGTTTTATTTGTTTGTCTGTCTGTCTGTCTATCCCTTTGTCTGGCTCTGGCTGTCCTGGAACAGGACAAGCTAGACCAGGCTAAGCTCAAGCTCACAGAGATCTGCTGGCCTCTACCTCCCAAGCACTGGGATTAAGGGGGTGCATTATCACCCCTGACGAAAAAGCTCTCTCTCTCTTTTTTAAATAGCTGGACGACTAGATTTTTAAAGTCAGTCTAGTTTTCAGTAGCTCACAATTATGATTTATCATATACTAATCACAACGCAGTTAGAATAACTGCGGAATTCCAGTTATAAAACTCCCATCACCCATTCCCAACCCCCTAAAAACCATATGTACTCTACAATACAGGGCTACACAGATGGTGAGCGGCTAAGAGGACTCAGATTCCGTTCTCAGCACCCACAGCTCCTTCCTTAAGAGATTCCGAAGCCTCTGGCCTCCCTGGGCTGGCTCCCTCTCCCTCTCCCTCTTCCCCTCCCTTCCCCCTCCCCCCCCCTCACACACACACACACACACACACACACACACACTCCACTCTAAGGTCCACAAAATTTAAACTAAACTCAGTGTCACTTAAAACAGCCAAGAAAATTAAGATTCATTACTTTGTTTTGCTAAAAATAGAAGCACAGCCTTTGGAGACTCTGACTCTCTCTCTCTCTCTCTCTCTCTCTCTCTCTCTCTCTCTCTCTCTCCAGGGCTCCCACACTGCAGGGCACCTTCTGCTAGGAGAGTAATTACAGCTACTTTGTCATGTAAAATTGACGTTTGTTTTCTACACTGGACATTAATGTCTCAAACTGGGACGGGGTTAAGGTGGGTCCCAGAACAGTGTAAAGCTACTTTTCGTAGTTATTAAATGTCCAATGCCTACGAAGACAGAATGGATGGATTCAGACACATTTGGATAAGTGCTCAACAGTCATTTTATATCCTCAACAGGTTCAGACTGGTTATCTGCCACAGGGAATGTATCTTAGTGGGAATGGGGGAAAGGCAGTCTAGAGAGCTGAGTGGGATTTAAAGGCTGAGTTCCTAAGGCAAGGTTACTTTCTGGGCATCAGTAACTGCCAAAGTGCAGAAAATTTAGTCAGTTCACTAAATTATGTTTTCATATCACGTCTGAAGGTTTTTCTTTCAAAATATCAATGTTGTCTTAAACTGTAACTGATCCTAGAAGTCCATGTAAGAGTTGGAGAGATGACTCAACAATGAAGAGCACTTGCTTAAGAGCCTTCCAGAGGACCCAGGTTCTATTCCCAGCACCTGCATGGCAGCTCATAACTGTCTGTTACTCTAGCTGCAGGGGATCTGACACCTTCACACAGACACACATGCAGGTAACACACCCATGCACGTGAAAAATAAATCAATTTTTACAAAAGAAAGCCATATAAAGTAGCCGCTGGGTATGTTGTGAAGAAAGGGACTTTGAAATTTCCACAGAGCTTCCCGCCGCATATCCCAATGTCTATTCAGTGTACAGACCTGCCTCTCATACGTATATCCTCCCAGTGTGGGCCCAAGCCTTTCCTGCCTTTCTGATGCGTCGGACTTGACAGTCATTGGTCCAGAGCACTGGCATGACAAAACACGGAGTCTAATCAGTTACCATCATCCAACACATCCAGGGAAACACAAGCATAGTTTCCAGGAACACTATTAGAATGCATTCCAATTTAAAACCAGACCAAGCAGGCTGCAGGCCACGTACCTTGCCCTCCACCACTTATACTCTGCAGCTCTGGCTCCATCTCTTCCGGTCAGGACAGGGGTGAGAGCACCCTCTCATGGGGGAACTTGAATCCACTTGTGAAACACTCACAAATGTTTGTCCATTGTTATCAGTAATTAATACTTCGAAGCAGAGTTAACACAGCAATATGCTCTGATACCACAGCTGCGCGCCCATGGCCGGCTTCAAATCTCAGCGAAACGTTTTATCAAATCACATTTAATCCTTTGAGGTAATGAAATTGAATGGACTTTGAAGCTGTTTATCCATGGCCCTTGAGTTAGGCACAGTGGCTCTGATTGAGTGGGAAGCTAATCTGCCACTATGGTGCCCTGGGAAATTGACCAAGTGATCTGCTTTGAGCCACCCCGCTCATACTTCCAAGGTGCTCGGCTATCCAACCATCTTTTGTACTTGCTCACATTATGAATGAAAGGCTACAGAAAGTCACTGGTGAGATACAAATACTTTCTAGGTTCTGGGATGTCCCTACTTACTGGGATTAGGTATCAGACACCCTAAAGCCGCAAGGGACTGGGAGAAGATAAAGGGAATTTCAAAGCTTAGAGTATCACGATGGGGCAATCCATATCCAGTCAGAGGACACGGCATGGTGGACAGAGCCTATCTGTGGGAAGATTCTGAGCCTCAGGCAGCTTACAGGTCAGCGTGCAGGCACAGGAAAGCCACAAACCAAACTGGAGGAACCCAACTCAAAGGGCTAATGGACCATGATCAATGTTTGCTCAAACCTCCAACTTCAAGGACTCCACTAACCTGACTTGGATTTAAAGGTCTGCTGAAAATACTCAGAAGGACCTAGAAAGCACCCTGTGTGCCTGCCGAGCTGGAAGGCTTGGGAACAAGGGTGCTGTATGTACCATGGAATGTGTTCTCTCAGAGAAAACGGACAAAGCACAGTCTTTGGAACACAACGAATTCATTTTCAGAGAAATCTGACTGCAGGCTGGAGAAAGCAGTTCTTGTATGCAGAGCTACCCGGGATGACAGGGTGAGTAAGAGGCCTGAGGAAGCGGGGAGACCCCTCTCACTTGAGAGGGCAATGTTCCCATCCTTCAGGAAGGCCTGACAGGGGCTCCACGTTAGCAGTTGCTTTAGCTAAAATTCAGTGGCACATTCCAACCACAAGACTCTAAATTGCCAGACATAGACTTGAGTAACACTAAAAGATAATAATAATAATAATAATAATAATAATAATAATAATAATAATAATAATGATAATAATAAAGTAGGGGTGAGTTTCTGTAACAGATAGTGAGCTAGATTCCCAAGGTTACTACCAGCATTAAAAAAAAAAATCTCATAATTCAAACTAAATTCTTTAGTATACATGTTCACATTTATACTCAAAACAAGTCCTAACTGTTTATACTAAGGTGACAAAATAATCTATTCTAGTGTTAAATGTCCCTAGTCTCCCCTCCCCCCCCCATTTGTGGCCTAAATTTCTGATGCTTCCAAACACTGGGTCATCTGAGTGTGTGAGTTCACACTCAGATCTCACACACTCAGTAGCCTAAGACTGCAGACTTTGGTTAAAGCACAACTCAGCTTTTTCTCAAGCAGAATTTGAAATCTCTCAGATCCTGTCATAATTAAAAATCCTTTGGCCTCGTGGTGCTCCCAACACACTCCGGAGTGGTACCCTCCATGTCTGGAAGGGCGCTGTAGAACACAGCCAACCAAAAAGGATGCTGACCAGAAGTGGATACAACTGAAAGATTCCTTTCCTGTTGGTGACTACAGAAAGTCATAACTTAGTAACAGGATTTTTACACAGGCTACAGTTACTTCCCTTTATCTTAAATGCCTAGAAATGAAAGTTTTTCTGTGGAGTGGAGACAGCATTGACACTGAGGTAAGTGAGTCCCTGTTTTAGCACAAAAAGCAAGTGGAGCCTGGACAGACCCCAAGGTAGGGGGCATCCTTGAAGGAGGCATACAATCCAGAGTGGACTGGCTGGAGTTTCAAGCTCATCTGAGAAATGGACTCAGAGAAGATGTCTCATTTCCTAGGCCTTCCAGGTGGTGTGAATTCAAGGGCTCAGTTGTTCTAACACTAAGGAGGTAGGTATGGGAGGATTGTGTACAGCCTCTATCATTCAGAAACTGGCCCCAAAATTCTATTATTGCTGTATTTGCACTTGGCCACTTCCTATACAAACATGTGACGTCTTACACATATATGTCTTGATTCATAAAGTCACAGTCACAAATCTGCATTTGTAAATTGATGCCTGGTCAAGGCTTCACAACTGCTTGTCACGTGGCCTTTCTGCAACTTACTCGCCCTAACTGGAAAAGAAATCACCACCTCCCTGCAATCACTGAGGAAAATTAATCTGCACACGTTTCCCAACCCCCCCGGTGCCAGGCATGCAGCCCAGAGCCCTGTACATGCTAGGCAAGTGCTCTGTCACTGAACAATGCACACAGCCTTTTGTGCATCCTGTAACTGACAGAGGTCCACTTAAAAACAACACCCACAGCCCTGTCAGTGATATTTCTGCGTACTGGTCACTGGGAAAGTAACCATAGATGCTCAGGGAACAAGGACACTGCACAATCCCCAGTAAAACACACTTCTGCAGAACTGTGGCTCAAAAATCAAGACATTATCAGCTGTCTGTAAGCTAATCTCGACTTAATTTGGACAAAACTTCAAAATAGAACTCCATAACTTAAGAACTTGAAATGAATCTCAGGTTTTCTATTAATTCATAACATAACAGTTATGGATCACAGTAGTATTGTGTATCAGGCTCTCTTCTAGAGCTGAATATATAAAGACAAATGGAACAGAGTCCTCCTCTCTCTAGGTCAGGGTTTCTCAACCTTCCCAATGCTGTAACCCTTTAATACAGTTCTTCATGGTGTGGTGACCCCCCCCCAAACCATAAAATTATTCTCACTGCTACTTCATAACTGTAATTTTGCTGTTGTTATGAATAGTAATGTAAATATCTGTATTTTTCCAATGGTCTCAGGCAACCCCTGTGAAAAGTTCATTCACACTCCCAAAGGGGTCACAACACACAGGTTAAGAACCACTGAGCTAGGGCTTTTTATTTCCAGAGGAGGAGAGGCAGACCAAAAAAACCCAAACCATCGGCACCCCCTGCTCCCAGAAAGGTGATCAGTGCAGGATTCCCTAGACTTCAGCTGAAGGTGTCAAGAGAAGTGCAAGAGAGCAGAAACTGAAAACCCAAGGGCAGGCAGGAACTGAGTGACCAAAAGAACTAGTCCTATCCCAAGAATGAGGCCCACCCAGGAAAAGTAACATTAGCTATGTGTAACAAACTAACAAGCCTAGACTTCATCCTTAAAAGGGGGGGGGGGCTGCATTTCTCTGTCAAAAGCAAACAAAGAGCAGCACAACGCTGACTCCAGTTCTGTCATTTTAAAAGACTGTATATTACACTTTTAATTTAATCTGATAGGATGGAATTGCTTACAAGATACTTAAAAACAAATGTCAACAGATGGCTCGAAGCCCACTCAGCAGAGACAAGGACTCAGCAGAGTGGGTGCCATGGTTTTTTAACTTCTCATGGCCTGTTCGTCTTCCAGCTGGATGCTGTCCAGTGGCATTTCAGGGCCAGAAGATGACAAGAGGCTACAATGGCAAGAATGGTACTTCTAAGTTAAAACACCCCCCCACACACACACCCCAGAAAATAATAAATCAAGATGCATACAAAGGAGGATTTGAGTTTTGCGTTTTGTTTTTGTTTTCTTTCAAAATATATCAGATCATTTTCTTATAAAATCAAAGTCTGGGAAATAATTACCATAAAAACCATCCAATAATCCCAGGATTAGATGAATAATTTATCTTCCCAAACATGTCAAAAACTGATTGCTTTAACTGATTGATAAAAATCAGTATTTTATTACAAAATAAAGTGTTCAAGTTCAAGCTAATAATCTCAGATTTAAAAAAAAAAATTAATTTTTACATTCCTCAGACATGGGCAATTAAAATGACCAAACAAGAAAGCCACCCTCAGCACTGCTATGTCACCTTCTTTCTGCCTTCTCATCCTCCAGCTCCTGAGTGGGCTGAAGAAGGAATTTTCCAGTCATCAAATACAACCATTCACAAGGAATCAGAACTTGAAAGGAAAAGAAAAGTCAAAACAAACAGAATTTGTCTGTGTTTATAGTTTAAGACAACACATGAAAACCCCACAGTGGGTCAGATCATTCAAGGAGTATTTACTGGGTACATAACAGGCCATGCATCCTGGTAAACACCACAGGTCGGATTGACCAAGCTTTCAAAACAAAACTCTGAATACAAATATTGACAAATGTTATGCACTCCTGAGTACACGCAAAACCTAGGATACAGGTGGATCCGGTGGGTGGGCTGTGATTTCCAGGACATTCTGTTATTCCATAGAAATAAATGCACCTTTTGAATAAAAACTAATAATTCCTCTCAAGGAGGAAAAGTTGAAGAATCACAATTGCTGTGGAAGGAGACTCTCTCTGTGTCTTAAGACTATAGATGGCTTCCAGCAATTATTTTTCTTAATTTCCACCACACAGGCACACACACACACACAACACAGGCACCCCACACACCTTTCTCTCCAAATGCCAACAATAATTCTTCTGGTTTCATAACTGTTGGTCACTGTCTGAAACTGATGACCAGTGAGAGGTGGTGTGTCACAATCGAGAGGCAGCATCTAGAAACTTCTGAGAGCTTGTGTGTCTTGCTCTTCTGCAGACAAATTGAGCACTTCCAGTTGGAAGACACTTAAGTTCACAGAAAACCAGAATCAATGTCTGAAAAATCAAGCTGCAGTGTCTTTTACTAGGAGACCATAGCACGGAGTGGAAAAACACAAAGTCCTGTCATGTTGTATCCTACACACCAACCACGGTCCCCTTGCATTCCCAGGGTAGCTATTAGCAAACACCACCGATCGTCACATCTGAGGGTAAGGGTACAACTGGGAATATCTACTTTAACTTTAAAAATGGAGCACTTTTTTCATTTATTTACTTGCTTAGACAAGACTCACTCCTGCCACATTAGTACACACTGAAAATGGATTTCAGACTCTAGAAGTAAAAGTGGGTCCCCAAGCTGGTAGTACATCAGATTGTGATACTTTCAGAGTCTGTAAACTGGGAGGAAGATATGCTCTACACTACAAGTGCATGCTTTATGAACATGAAACTCAACTGATAATTTCATATATGTGGCGGAAGTACCTGCATAATGAAATGACAATGCAGGACTAGTAAATGACAAGTACTAAAGGCTTAGCTTACAAGCCAAAGTCTCCTTTCAGGGCCCATATCCCTTTCCCTGGGTAGCTACAGCCTGAAGAAAAAAAAAAAAGTGATCGTTTTGGTGAAACTTTCCCTGAAATTCCTCTAGAAATTAACATTAAGATCCTAAGCTGAAAAGAAAGTGTCTACTTTCAAGCAAGAATAGCCTCTGCTTCCTCACAGAAGAGAACCCATTCCCTTAGCTGCATTCTCCTCTCACCTGTGCCTGCTCTGCCTCCACTTTTTTAGTTACACAGAATCACCACTGCAAGCCACTGCATTGTGGCTTTGAATATTACCAGTTAAGAAAGGCATTTGCTAGTATAGCTAATATGACAAGTGACATACTTCTGACATGGATGATATATACGTGAGTAGATAGCATACGAATTCATACTGCTAACTATAAAATGGGTTGATGTATTCGGTAATATTTACTTTCAGGATTTCTTACAAGTAAAGATAACACAAATTCAATGTTTTCAAATGGTTTGTAAGAAAAGAAAAATACACAGCCTTCAATTACAGAAGATTTCAAGATCTGGGCATAACCCTCTTAAATATTAAGTGATTGCTACTCCGGTAAGTTGCTGAAAATTGAACACAATTACTTTAATGATCATAAAATTTGCTGCTGAGTCATTCTTTGCCTACCTTCATAATTCCTAAAGTTCCAGCATTTTCTTACAAAGCCTTCACCACAGCGATCTAGACTCTCTCAAGTCTGTAACTGCAACAATGCTATTTGCCATCGGCAGCACTCCAAATGGACTCGTTATTTGACCTTATCATTAGTTTCAACTTTACACAGTGGCACAGAAAAATAAGGGAAACCCTAAGATGACAGCTGTCAAAGCTGACTGCAGAGCGGGAAGTCATACTTTCATGTCCCTATAATTATCTTTTAAACAGGTCAGGAAGAATAAACTGATTCAAAATGGCACATTTTTTACCTAACGCCAATTTCAGCATAGATAACATTAACTAGATTCTAAGGCCCCGAGATTGTTACCTCTTACTGACCATCTTTAAATATAGTGTCTATTTAAAGCAAAGGTTCATTTCTGTGCATTAAAACAACAACAACAACATTGTATTTAGTTCTTCTAGAGGTTGATAGCATTTAGAAGCACTGGAATTTCCCTAAATCTCCTTTTCTTACAAACCATTTGAAAACACTGAATATTACTGAATACATCAACCCATTTTATAGTTAGCAGCATGAATTTGTATGCTATCTACTCAAGTATATCATCCATGTCAGAAGTATGTCACTTGTCATATTAGCTATACTAGCAAATGCCTTTCTTAACAGTCAGTGCTAAGGTAAACTCTACCCACCAAATACTAATGTTTAATGTTGATGAACTTAAATCAATTACACTATTTTCCAAAGGAAGACCAGACAAATAAAAACAAATTGACTCTTAACAAACTTATTAATTAGTTAATTAATTCAGTATAATGCACATAAAATAAATTTGAAAAGAGCTCTTCTTGATAGCCCGTCCGTCGCTTTGTTTTCTTCTGCAAATACAACAGTCATTAGTGATGTGCCAAATTCTTATTTTCTTTCTGAATAGTCACACCAGTATTTCTCAGCTATAAATACTGAGGGCTTACATCATCGATTACTTAGTAACAGTCTGTTGACTCCTGCATTCTTGCTTGTTATGATCTTAGACATCTTCCCAGAATCTCTCTACCTGGGCCTGATGACATGAAGAGATCAAAGGTGACAGCGTGTACAACAGCAGCTACCGTCCCCAAACCAAACGCAAACATCTCCAGAGGAGAACAGAGCACAGTCTACAGGACTCTTCCCAGGAATCTATCCTCTGACAGCCTGCCAGACTCTGAAAAGTCTATTATTATAATCAGTGTGGGATAAGGTAAAAGGCCCATTGTAAAAGATTTGAAGATGAGAAAAGAATTATCCAGAGCCAGAACAGGGTCACAAGCTCGACACCACAGTCTAATCTACTCCAAATACTTCTGTCCAAAGGCAAAACTTTATAGCCAAAATGGAAGCTTCCAGCAAGGACAGAGAAAAGTGACCAGATACAAAAATCTCAGTAGACTTCTTGGGTATACTGCAGAGGGAACCAGGCCATAGGGTATGCTGGGGGTGGGGAAGAACGCTAGTTACCCTATGAACCTCAATCTTCTACTAATTACAGTAGTCTCCACGTAGCACTAAAACATAATGTGAGCCAGACATGGTTTAGCACTCCTGAAATCCACCTCTGGAGACAGAGGCAGGAGGATCTTGAGTTTGGAGTAAGCCCTCGACATATATACAGTCTTTCTCGCAAAAAACAAATATAGTTCGCATGCTCCAATAAATGATAAATAAATAAATGGATCATACTGGTTCCCAACAAACAAAAGGCCAAAATGTTTTCTCTGAAGTCTAACAATTTTTAAATTTGTTTTTAAACTTAAGAACAGTCAAACAAACCAACAGATGATTTTCTAGTTGAGGTAATGTTTCTGGAAATAATCTTAAGTTCGTCTCTTTGGCCACCATTCCTCTTTCCTTCTAGAAGTTCAAAGACTCTGTACATGATATAGCAGTCTCAACAAGCCTCCACACTGCCTTAGTTGAAGCTACAACTCAACCCACCTTTCTAAGAGAGCTGTAGAACGCTGTCCTCAAATGACTATAAACAAAACCACAAGCACAGAGTCACCTGTAAAGAGCAATTTGTCATCCGGCAAAAGCCAAATCACAGCCATAAAGACAGATGTAGGAAAAAGCCAAGGCATGCCAAAGGGCTGATCTGACTATTCCTGTATGTATCAAACACAGCTACAGATACACTTTATAAGAGGAGTCAAGACCTCAAGAGCAGAGATCGCTCCTCAAAGATAAGCCCTTTCCTGTGTCGAGAAATGACTTAAAGAATGACAATTGACATAAAGGTTTCAGAAAACAGGGACTAAAATAAGGTCTTCGTGTACTGCATACTATGTGCATCTTAAAATAAAAAATAATTCTTTAATTATTTTTTCCGTTCAGCATATGTGTTGCTTTCCACTTGTTAAATAGGGATATAAGATTCAAAGGGATCAAAATAGATGATCATCTCAAAATACTAATCCTGAAAATCTTATGCATGACAAAATGTTGTCTGGAAGCTTGTGTCAGGACTTTTAAACCAATGACATAAAATGTGTGTGTCGGGGGTGGGGGGGTAGAGCCCAAGAGAAGCCAAGTCAGGGCAGCATGCCCATCTGAAACTCAGGAGTCATCAATAATTTTTTTTTCTGTAAACAAAATCTTCCAGTAGAATCCTTATCCAAACAAGTGTGGGATTAGAGTACTGTTTCCCATTTTGAATCTACATTCCACACTTATATATCACTTGTGAAAAAAATACATAAATCAGAATTTTGGAGTTCTGGGTGTGCCTATGTACTACTGGAGGAAGTCATTTATAAAACCCGACACTGAAACATGAGGCCAAAGAACTATGGGATGGTTGGATGCTGGCTCTGCTTATTAACTGGTAAACATATCAAGCAATTAGTTTTGCATAGTTTACTTGATGACAATAACAATCTTAATCCACATTTTAGAAATCCACACTTTAGAAATCCACATTTGACATCTAAAACAGGGAGTGTGACAGGACATTTTTTTCTACCAACACATAGTATATAGTCTTTGTAAACTATTACTTTGTTTAGAAAACAAAGTATCTTTGCGTTGGAGCTATGCCTAAATGTCACACATTAAGGAGATACTTGCTGATCATTGCACAAGACTGTTGTGCATCTGAGACTCTATTACCATTTTTTTACAGAGCTATTCCTATTCCATCTTTATTTTGATGGCTCTATGAATCCTACTTTGAAGTAGGAATGATTCCAATATAACCAAAAGGAGAGAAAATATTTTATTCTCTCACAAAAGAAAACATAACACACAGGCAGGAGCGTGCACGCACACACAGCACAGCACAGCACAACACAACACAACTCAAAACTTTAAAATCTGAGCAAAGGGAAGAGCGAGTATCCTTTCTAAGCTCCAAAGAACATGGATCATGTCTTAGGGAGGGCGCTGGGTTTCTTTCACCTAAGTGTTCCTGGAGCAAATGACTTGATTGCTTTGCACTCTAGCTAAATGCTCTGCTGCATAAGATACGGTTTCTGATCGCACACACACACACACACACACACACACACACACACACGCCGCCCCCATCACTCCTTCCAGTTTCAGAGGCCCGCTCTGCACAGGCTAGTGCCTATCTCAGCTTTGCTCAGAACCCTGACCCCAAGAATAAGTGTCACTACTTAATCCTTTCGAATCTGCAGTCCCTCCCGCATTCCACATTGGAATACAGTGAGGATGGTGGGGATCCCCCCAAAGGATAGAAAGGGTAACCACGTTGTCCCCTTCTTCACCCCACGCATCCCCCGGCTTCTCCTAGCCAGCAACCCAGAGCCATCCCTGCCAGTTGTACACATGCATAACACCCCTGGCAATAAAGACAACCAAATAGCCCGTTACCAAGGGGGTGATAGGAGCTTGGGGGGAAGGGAGCACAGTGAGCTTCCCACCCTAAAGGTGTGCACCAGCGGGGAACCCTTTAAGAGCAATGACAGGTCGGCAGCAGTCAGCCGTGGGTGGCAAGGGAGGTCGACAGAGGATCGCCACCGCTCGCGTCGCTCCAGGCCTACGGGGAAATCCCGGGGCGGCAGCGGGGGCTCCGGTCGTCCCCCGCCTGGCGCTGCCCCCACACGGCCCCGGTCCCCCCGCCCCCGCGGCGCGCGGCAGCCGGAGCTGGGCTCCCCCCACGCTCTCCCGCTCTCTCGCGAGTCCTGTGCAGGCCCTTCCCGCGGAGGGGGAGGGGGCGCCCAGGGAACTGCTGCAATGGAGCGCCTGGAGCAATGTGCCGGGGCGAGCCAGTCCGCGGCAAGCCATGGCCACATTAAAATGCCCTATTAATTTTTTAAAAGCCATAAATCACCTCCCCTCCCTCTACAAAGAGCAAACCATAAACCCGATCCCATGCAAGCCCGCGAGCGGCCACCCACTTCCTATTTCTGTCACAGCAGCTACACCCTGCCAGCAGTCACCCCCCCCCGGGCGCCCCCCCCCGCCACTGCCACCCCCGCCACCGCCTCCCAGCCACTCAGCCATTTGCCAACTGCTGCCCCCCGTCCACGAAAACAAACAAATAAATACATAAATAAAAATAAATGCCCCGATTAGGGCCGGGTGGGCGGTGTGGGGGCAGGGCGCGGCGAAGGAAGGGATCGCCTCTTGCAGGAGATCCTAGAAGGTCCCCGGCGCTAGCCGGAGAGGGACGACCAGGGCGGGGGAGGGGAGGACAGTCGCCTGCGGCACTCGGTGCACCCCGGGCCGACGCGGCGCTGCGCTTACCTTTCACCACCCTGTCGGTCGTCGACAACTTGGGATCAATCGCCTTGGGCTCGGACATCTCCAGCCACCGGGAGGGGGGGACAGCGACGCGCTGCTCGTCCCGTCCGACTGCACACCCCGACCGCACCGGCGGGCCAGACACTCAGCGCCGCCGCCGCCGCGCTGCAAACCGCTCGGCTGGAGCTCTGGGCTCTGGGCTGGCTCGAAAGTTACTGCCGGCTCCGCGCGTCCCTCCTCCGCCGCCGCCGCCTTCACTCCTCCTCCGCCGCCGCCAGCCCCGCCGCCTCGCTCCGGGCTGCGCGTGTGTGCTGGTTATTTATTTATTTTCTGAGCACGCCTCCCGGTTCTTCTTTTATTCTTGGGGACGGGGCGGGGGATGGGGAGGAGAAGCACACGCGAGCACCCACCCCGGCACCGACACCGGGCGCCGCGCAATGGAGCCCCCACGCGCGCACACGGTCGGGATTAAGACCGATCACATGGGGAGGGCCGGGGGCGAGGGAGGAGAGGCAGGGCCGCGGATGTCAGCGCCGCCAGCCGCGCCTCGGCTTCCCGGTGGTGGAGAGGCGGCTGCCGCTGCGGCCGCCGCTGCTTCCCCACGCCGATTGTCGCCGGGCGCCGCCGGGGCCGCGGCAGCCGTAGACGTCCCGCCGCCGCGCTCGTCCGCGATCCTCCTCTGCCTCGCAGCGCCGCTGCTTCTCCACGCACAGGCAACAGCCGCTGAGCTCGGTGGACACAGTCCGGGGCACAACCTCGCCTCCGCCGCCGCGCCGGCCGCCGCCACCACCGCGCCCGCCTCCGCCTCCTCCCCTTCCTCCTCACCGCCCCCGCCTCCAGCGCCCTGGCCACCTCCTCCTCGGGGTCCGCCTTAGGGCCCGCCCCACGTTGCACCTCGCAAGCTCATTGGCGGCGGAGCGCGTCCCTCATCGCTAAGGCGGTGGTCTGGGTGACCGCCCCGCCCCCTGCTCTGTTTTCTTCGGGGTGCCAGTCAGTCCCGCGGGCCTGCTGCCTCCACCGCCCTGTGACCGCTCAAGTGTCACTGGAGTGGGCAGGGAGGAGGGAGGCTGGACTGGGAGTAGGGGCCGGGAGGAGCTGGACTGCTGCCTGCCCCGCGCGCCCGCCCACTCCCGAGGTCCTGCACACACTCCCGGGTGGGTCGTGGCCGCTGCGAGTGTGTGCGTAGCCCGCAGTAGTGAGTTCGGAGACCGAGGAGGGAGGAAGGAGGAGCGCCCGACGCTCCCGGCCAAGGCGCAGCTGCTGTCGCTGCCGCAGCTGTCCAGGGAGAATCGCCAAGGAAGGCGACGAGTAAACAGCTTACCTTGGGGAGGCAGCTCTGCCTGGGCTAGGTGGACGGGGAATTACTGATGGTGGGGTGGTTGGTATGCGTGCACAACTTCACGGAAAGAAACGAAAGTGTGTTTGGGGCGCTTCGGGACGCGGTGGCTGGCTGGCTGGCTGGCTGGCTATCCAAGGTGGATGGGAACGGACTGGAGCCTAAGTGACCCTGGCAGTGCTCAGTGACCCTGGACACCCTAGGAGATAAGAGGAGTCAGAAAGACTCGGGAGAGGTCGCCTTTTCCCTGTTCACAGGAGCTAGCAGTCACTGGTGGAGATAGGTGACACTAAATGTCTTCCTGTTCCTTCCAGTCAGTCACTCTGTGCTCAAGATGCATGTAGGGCCTTGGCTCATTGCGGTTTCTCACAAGTCCATCATAAGAAGGAAAATAAGGGACCGAGTATGAAATGCTGATGGCCCCGTTAGATCCTTTCAGACCTCTCTAGTTTGAGGAAGGGTCTATCTCTTTAAAATATCTTCTGGGCACAGCCCTCCCTCTGGCCTGCCACAACCCCCAAGGACCAGCAAGGAAATTATGAAGAGAGCTGAATAAATTTCTCACCCTTGTCCTTCCTGTTTTACTCTCAAATTCCTTCAATATCAGGGTTTTCCTATTTCCTGAATTAGACTGTAAGCTCAATTAAGGGCCTGCAAAAAGATGTAGGAAGCTGCTGGAGGCACACAAAAAAATAAAATAAAATTTAATAGCAGATTGGTGGCCCTGGAGAATGACAACTAGGTAGCCTCAAGGATTTCGGGACAGAGGATGCTAGAAGGCTGGCCTGCCAGTCAAAGGGAGAGATGGAGTGGGTGGGCACATCCCATCAGCAAAGGGAAGCTGCCCTGGTGGCCAGATTTCTGCTGCTAAATTTGCCATCTCCAGGGTCCTTGCTTTCAATAAGATCTATATAGCCCAGTGGAATTTTCAGGGAACATAAAATTATCTCCAAGAGGACTCTGTAATCTCCTCAGTTAGGGGTTGTTGCAAACAGCCTCCTGGGCTAGAGCAGAGCTAGTTGCCAAGGCAGATTTGGGAAGCTGGTCCCTGGCCAGATGGCTGGAAGAGAGGGAAAGGCGCCAAGAGCTGTGGGTGAGCGGGGCCTGCTTCAGGAAAGACCAGGAAACCTTATCTGGGGATCCTCACTTTGAAGGCCAAGGCTCCCTCACCCACACGCTGTTCACAGATGCAACTGTTATTTAGAGTAACTCTCCCCTGGGCATAGGAAAGGCATCCTTGAGCTAGGATCAGAGGCTGAAATTATCAAACACACTGAAAAGTTTTATAATAGAGATAAAAACTAAAGGTAGACCTTTCAGAAACACCCTTTAGTCCACCCCAAGTCCAGATAAGGTTGTGTGTGTGTGTGTGTGTGTGTGTGTGGTATGTGCGTGTGAGGGGGGAGTGACAAATGGTAATCGCTTTGCACAGCACTCTTTCTACCATCAGATACTTTCCCTAAGCACTATAATGTAGACACATATTAAGTAAAGTCGGATTCTTAAGAACTGTACAGGACCATGCCAACCAAGGAATAGCTAGGTCCAGACACCCGGCCTTCTCAACCAGATAGCCAAGGCGTCCATCCCTGTTAGCTATCTTTTTCCCTTTCTCCTTAAATCCTGTTAGAGTTCACAAACAGTTCCTGGCTGTATCAGACTGGCAAAGATTAGCTTCCATTTGGAATTCACATTTTCAAAGTGACAGGTACAGTTCTCAGGAGCGGACCTTGGAAATGTCCTTTGCTTATGAAGAGAAAGTAAAAATTTAGAAAAAAAAAATTATAAAAGACAACATTTCATCCACTACAAAGAATAATACGTGTTTCCTTCCTTTGTTTAATTATCTCTAGGGAGCAGCCTTCCTGTTTGGAATTCCATTTCACAGCCCGACCATGATGTGCCCATGCGATTAGTTCTTGGTATTGATAATCTGGGCAAAGTTGTCTGTGACATGCCAGCAGAGGGATGGAGCATTGATACACACCCTTCCATCTGTAAGCCACTTCAGCTTACTACAGTGCTTTCTAAGACCCTGCTATGGACAAAGTATCAAATAGAGACAAGTCTTATGATGACAACATCAAGAAATGTTGATCACCTCCTTAGAAAGACTGCATGAAGCTTTAAATTTTATACATTTTATAAATGTATTCATTAGGAAATTAATATACAACCATTACTTATTGTATTCCAAAGTAAAATGTGTACTAAAATACATAAATGCTACCTCAGTGTTATGTAAGAGAGCAGCCAGATGACTAAAAACATTCACACCTGTCATAATACATAAACATCTAATCTTCATTTCTGTAAACAAACAATTCATGTACCAGTTGTCTTGAATGACTGTGCAAAGTACTGGCTCATTTATCAACAAATGTGAAGAATAGAGGATTCAGTCATTTAATTTCCTTTAGTCTTGATGCATAGGTCTTACAGATTAAGTTATCCTTGCAAGCATTAATGTGCAAGGTGCTGCTCCCACATATAGTAATGTATTGGAAGCTTGATGGAGTGTCTTAGGGTTTTACTGCTGTGCACAGACACCATGACCAAGGCAACTCTCAAAAGAACAACATTTAATTGGGGCTGGCTTACAGGTTCAGAGATTCGGTCCATTGTCATCAAGACAGGAACATGGCGCATCCAGGCAGTCATGGTACAGCTGGAGCTAAGAATTCTACATCTTCATCTGAAGGCTGCTAGCAGAATAGGCTTCCAGGCAGCTAGGATGAGGGTCTTAAAGCCCACACCCACAGTAACACTTCATCCAACAAGGCCACACATACTCCAACAGGGTCATACCTTCTAATAGTGTCACTCACTGGGTCAAGCATATACAAACCATCACATGGAGGGAATGTTGAGGGGCAGAATTGGGGGTTTGTAATCCACAGTATTGAAGTGATCTGCACAATTTTCACATCATAGATAGTGAAAAACAAGTTGTACTTTTTATGTGTACATTATGTGCTGGCACATAATTTTGTGTTTTATGTCAACACAAGCTAGGGTGATATGGAAAGAAGAAAGCTTAGTTGAGAAACTCTCTCTCTAGGACTGGCCCATAGGCATATCTGTTGGGCATTTTCTTGATGAGTGATTGATGGAGAAGGACCCAGTCCACTGTGGGTAGTTACACCCTCTGCAGGTGATCTTGGGTGCTTAAGAAAGCAGACTTAGCAAGCCATCGGAAGCAAACCAATCAAAAGCACTCCTCCGTGGCATTTCCCTCAGTGCCTGCCACCAGGTTCCTGCTCCAGTTCCTGTCCTGACTTCCCTCAGTGATTAAAGTTGTACCAGGAAGTAAAAGAAGAAATAAATCCTTTCCTTTGAAAGTTGGTTTCAGTCCTGTTGCTTTATCATGGGAATAGAAATCCTAAGACATGTGCTTTGTTAGTTCCAGAGTAAGTAAGTAAGTAAGTAAGTAAGTAAGTAAGTAAGTAAGTAAGTAAGTAAACAAATAGTAAATAAATAAATAAGGAAGGGAAGAGGGAAAAGAAAAATAAATATACTGTGTTCTGTATTCTATTTTGAAAAGAACATATTTTTCAGAATCTGAACATTTCCTTGGTTCATTGGAATAAACCCAACTTAGATCTCTTTAATGTATTTTTATATTCAGTCACTCAGCATTTTCTTGAGAAGTTTTCAAAATCAAAATGGGAGTATAGTTTCCTCTCATTGTGTGCCATTGTCTAGTTTGGGTTACAGGGTAATGCTGGCTTCAATAGAATGATTTTGGTAGTATTCTTTTCCTTTCTATTTGATGGAACAGTATGGGGAATATCGCTGTTACTTTTTCCTTGAGTAGTTGGTAGAATTTTGGTAGTGAATCTTTCTGATCCAGGGCTTTTCTTTGTTAGGGAACTTAAAAATAATTAAATGAAATCAAGCAAATGAATGCAAACCCCCTGTATCTCAGGAATCCCAGACTGCCCTGAAACTTACTATGTAGCAGAGGACAACCTTGAATTTCTGATCCTCCTGTCTCTGTCATAAAAGCTGGGATTACATGCATTTGTAACCATTCATCAACATACTCAGTTGTACCCAATGCTGAGAGGCAAACTCTGGGCTTCATGCACACTAGGCAAGCATTCTACCTACTGAGCTGAATCCTAGTTTTCAACGTCATTGTTTATTATGAGTTTACGGTGTTTATTATTAACTTAAGTTGTTATTTTCTTGATCTGATTTAGTAAATTGTACATGCTTAGGAGTATATCTACTTCTGCTAGCTTTTCCAGTTATTTGAAACATAAATTATCAAAATATTTTTTAATAATTAGAAACTATTTTAATATTCTAGGGTTTATTTCTCTTATTAATTTAGGTCTCCTATTTTTCATTTGGCTAGTTTGGTCAGGAGTTATCAATATTGTTTATTTTTCCAAAAAAAAAATCAAATTCTGTTATAATGCTACTTTTATTCACTTTTCTGATCTTCATTGTTGAAACTAAGCACTTCAACAAATTAATAGGAAAACAACTAAAGTTTCATTTTTAGATGTTTTAAGCTTATAAAACTTAGCGTTTGTCATGGCCGTTTGATCAGGCTCTCCGGTTAGGGAATTGAGTTAGGAAGTCCAGTTCTTAGCATGAAGTTTGTCTCCCCTTGTCGGAATAATTGCTTGTGCAGATACAGGAGGGGCAAGGTATTCTTCTTTTCCAAATGCACAAAGAGGTCTATTGTTTGCAACATCTAAGCTCTCCTGTGGCGAAAACTTAGGCTGGACATCAGCAGTTTTCATGGACGAAGTGAGCAGGGTTCTTCAGAGCCATCCCACAAGTGTTCCCTTCTCCTATTAAGGAAGGATTTGAGGTCCAGCCCAACAGGATATCACCAGGAATTTGCTTTAGGGTACCTGGGATGCCAGCATCCTTATCTTAGGTATAATGTTCAGTCACCTCATCTGCCAAGCAATCCTCAGTTGCTTGTTTACCCACTGTTGCCATGAGGACATGCACTGGGAAAAGTGGACATCTAACCAGGGGATATCGAAGGACTTGGGACATTTCCCTTGCCTATCTTGCAAAAGTAAGCTAGCTCAATCAGATGCTGTCAGTGAGGAACTTGACATCAAATTCGCAGGGAAGTTTAAATAAAAAGTATGCCTGGCTGAAGCAAAGGCAGCCAATGACACAGGACACTCTGGAAGGTGTGTAAGTACTGCCATTCTGGAGGGAGGAGACTGCTTAATGGTTAGGAAATCAGAGTAAGGAAAACTCTTAAAATCTGCTTTCTGTTCCTCAGGCCTGGTTGTTAACCTGGTTAAACACAACAAAGACTCCTTTAATATACTTTTTGGAAGCTTTTTCAAAATGATATGCACCTTTCTAAGCCCATAGTGTGATTTAATCAAACCTCCCATAGCCAAAGGGGTCTTTTCCACACCCCCCCATTGAGTTCCAAGAGGTCATACCTTCTGATGTCCATGCTTGTGAAACCCTGTTGCTTCATTCAGAAAATGACTCTATTTTGTTTCTGCTCTCGCCTATCTCAGTTTTCTCTAAGTTTTTAATACTCTGCGACAAAAATAAAAAGTGTAAAACATCACAAATGTAAAAGCAAAGACAGACAGACAGACAGACAGACTTTGACTAAGTAAGGTTTTATGCTCTTAATTATTCTCCATGCTGGTTGCTATGTCATGGCCACAGTTGAGACTATTATACAGTAAAAGTTTGAAGACTCCAATGACTTAACAGTCATTTAAAGTCTTCTGCAGATCTGGGAAGACCCACGTACTCCATGAGCTGGCTTGCCATCCCAGTGGCTACAATCAAATAGCACAAACATCATTGGGTGAGTCACCCAGCAGGAGAGCAGAAGGCTCAAGCAAGGTTGAGCCCCAGCTATCAAGAGTGTCTGCCAGAAGTGGCACTCATAAATGACCCCACTCACATTTCATTGGCATGAACTCATCGCTGGACCACACCTATCTTCATAGAGAGCAATGGTATGTAATCCTCTCACATGTCCACAATTAGAGGAAAACCAAATATTTATAAAAGGTAGTAGTGCCCATTTGAATTTCTAAATAATCTACTCAACCTCATGGGACCATCAAACTACTATTTGACATCAGTGACTAAGAATGTGTTTTAACTGCATTTCACACATGAGAATAATTCTAAAATAAGTATGGATCCAGGACTGGCTTTTGCCCATCTTCCCTGGAAACCTTATGGTCCTATACCAGATTACTTTCATGAACATCATTCGTTATAGTCTTTCTAGACTCCTACCAAGCTAGGGTGTTAGCTTCAGCATTGCAGGACCATGGTAATTAGGCATTGATAGAGTAGCAATTAACAATAATTAACAATGTACAATAGGGTTGGATTAAAAACAAACAAACAAACAAGTTCTCTTCCTTCAAACTCTTTTTATAAATTACATTTTAAAAAATTGGGTGGCAAGACTTGCTCACAAGAAGGTAGGCTTACAAAGGGATCCCTATGCCAGGTGTGAACTACTTCCATATGCAACTTGTAACACACTGTCCTTGCAAGATACATAGAAACCACTCTAGAACTGAGCTACAGCATCCTCCCTGCTGGCGAGCTTTCAGAGTGCCAAAAGTTACTTTGAGATCTACTAGGACTGATAAAGATCATCAATGTTCTTACCCAACTGTGAATGGATAAACTACAGTACCAATCTGTCAAAATAATAATAATAACAACAACAACAACAACAACAACAACAAAGGCTATGCCCAACCAATTGAGCAATAGTGGCATGACTGTTATAGGGTTAAGCAGCCCTCTTCTGATTGGTATAGAGCTCACTCACAGAGAGGTATCCATCCTCGATACTGTATATATCTCGTCAAAAACTCATGCTTGTAGAGGTCAACTTGCTACTGACGCATAGCTGAATTGAGATAGCCCCAAACTATCTTCAATTATTTATATTTATATCCATAGGCAAATGTTGTTCTCAGTCATAATGAGGGCAACCTTTCATGGACCTAATGAACTCTTGGGAATGCAGAGGCTCGTGGCTGCTCCAAATGACGAGAATAAGTGGTAGCCCTAGGCAGGCCATTTGGAGACACACATAAATATACTCAGCCCAGAGGCTTGGGGAACATTTTGGAAGAAAAGCTGGTAAAGATATAAGAGCTGTTAAGCAGGAGAAGGACAAAACAATGCCATCTCCTGAGCATGCCACTGCCACTACGAATCATAAATCCACAGCAGCTTTTGTTGCCTATACTGGGCCTGCACAAAAATGGGTGTCAGCAGTCAGGCCTGGATGTAGGAGTGACTCATGAGGCCACACCCCTTTTGCTGATATTCAGGCTACTTACTGATTCTGGGACTCAGAGATAGGGAAGTCAGTGTCTTTAGCTGTGGACTCATTGGTGAGCTCCCCAGGGTCCTCTGGATAGTTCCAAACCTGTGGTTACACAGACTGCCTAGTCCTGGTCAAATGATTTGAATCATAATTCAGAACAAAAAGATATAAATGCAAGAAAGAGACTGGAGAGGAGGGGAAGGGTTGGGTGGGAGTTAGAGAGAGATCAGAAAGGTAACAGGGTAAGAGGGTGAGTGTGTATTAAATACTTCTATGAAATTGTCGACAAAATAATTGTTAAGTAAATAACTTGTTTTAAAAATCTTTTAATGTACAAGTAAACACAGTTCTTTTCTCACTTTACAAGTTTTAAACATATTTTCTATGAATATGAACATATATTTATATGATACATATATACATATATATATATATAGAATGTGTGACTAACACACTTTTGTGAGTCATAGCCTTTTCTTAAATGTTAGTATTGTCAATTTAATAATATAGGAGTTTTTTTTTCAAAAACCAAGAAGTTTTTATGGTTATCCTGTTTGGGAACTGTTTTAGTTAGCAAATATTTTTCCTTACAGAAGCTTTGCAATTTTATGAGGTCCCATTTGTCAATTCTTGATCTTACAGCACAAGCCATTGCTGTTCAGTTGAGAAATTTTTTCCCTGTGCCCATATCTTTGAGGCTTTTCCCCACTTTCTCCTCTATCAATTTCAGTGTCTCTGGTTTTATGTGGTAGTGTGTAGAATACCCAGGCATTTAGCTAATTATTAATCAAGATGTTGCTATGACTATGCTTTATAGATACACTAATTCACTTGTCATTAATTGGCTTTAAGTAGATTACTGTAGATAGCTCTGATGAGCCTCGTCCCGCCATTTGAAAATCTGATGAATAAAATCTGTGAGGCATAGAGCCAGGACACATACACACATAGGAACATTGGTTCAATCCCACAGGAGAGCCTGAGTATTTATAAGTCACCTTACACCTGGACGCACCCGGTCACGAGAGCCTGGTAAACATATCCAGCAGCAGCATTGGTCTCTGGGAAGATAGTCCTAGGGGGACATGAGTTCTGCACACTCTCCAGCTCTCTCCACAAACAGAAAATGCTGGGACAGCTGTAGACACAGGTAAAGGCAGCCTGGGATGGAGTGTCACAGTGTGTCACAAGGATGGAGAAGAGCAGCCCAGTGAGCACACCTTTTGATCAGGATTGGAAAGGACTTGTAGAGGGGGCTGGGACAAGGGGAATAACCAAGCCTCCTGGAAAAAAAGCACATCTCATACACAGCCGAATTGTGTGGTTTCATGTGGTTTGATCTCACCATCCTCTCGCTCTCGCTCTCGCTCTCCTTACAATTCCCCCAAAGTGACTGTTTTATTTCCTGAGATTCTTGAGTCAAACAACATACCCTTTAATTCCTTTATGGTTAAAAAACAATGTATTACTAAGACAGGAAATACTTTGACTAAAGTTGGAGCTACACTCTGTTCCAGGTGTTTGGAGCTAGGTCCTCTCCCCAGCCTGGGAAGGATTAGGTGTGTACTGAGAGTGTTTTATTTGTTCAGACATATTTCAGAAGTGACTCATCCACATGATTCTACAGGTCAGCATCTTGAGTTCTACAGCTCGGGACGGAGCCCACATGTCCTCTTGCCCGAATGCTTTCTTCTTTGGAGAGCTGAAGATGTTTCGTCTTTCTCTGGAAGGTTAGAGTTGTGCTGCACAGTGTTCATCCACCATATTATTCCACTTCTGGATGGGAAAAGTGGAGAAAGAGTTTCCCAGAGAGAATGAGATGTGATTCACAATGTCTGAAGAGAACAGAGAGAAAAGGATGACTACTGGTAACCCACTTCCTGGGTTCATTACATTCCCGAGGACCAACTGTGTGCCCCTAAAGTCCATATGACCCCACTGTACTTTAACCATTCTTTACTGTTCTGTGCCAAAGTTGTGTCACACTTCAGTTCCGAAAAATTAGTGTGTGTTAGTTATATTTTTTAATACTGTAACAAGTCACCCTAGATTAACTTAGAGAAATGTTTACTTGGAATCACTGTTTAAGTCTATGTATGACTGGTCCTGTGGCTTGGTGCTATAGTGGCTCATTGTGGCATGAGCATGTGGCACTAAATAAATAAATAAATAAATAAATAAATAAATAAATAAATTCCCATGTTGCTGGAGAGAGTGAAAAGAAAAAAAGAAAGCTGTATGGTCTTATGGTAATCTTTTCCACTAATGGCTGGAAGACTTGCTACTAGTTCCTATCTTTGAAAGTCCAGACCACTTCCCAATCATAGCAAACCAGGAACCAGGCCTTATTACACAAGCCTTTGGAGAACACGTCAGAGCCAGTCTATACCACTATTAATTAAGAATCATTAATAACAAGGGCATTATATTTGTAATAGCTAAGACTTCGAAGAGATCAAGATGTCCTTCAGTAGGTGATACAAAAGTACAGCGGCATATTTGGTTAGCCCAGAAGAAGTGAGGGATGGAGAAATCAAATTCATATTTCATGCTGAGAGAAGACAATCTGAAAACATTCATTCTAGAGGATTCCAGCTGTATGGTCTTCTGGGCAATGAAAAATCATATGCATATATATAGATATTAATGTGCTTCTATAACAAAATGCCTGGAGCTGAGTTCCTTGCAAAGAAATGAGACTACCTTAGCCCACAGTTTTAAAATTCAAAAAAAATATATGACACTGGAAAGATGACAATGGCAGGTCACACACAGAGGAAGACACCTGATGAAACCAGAGCCCCAGGAATCCTGAGGTCAGGCTTACGTTTTATAGCCCATTCGCAGGAACTAACTAGGGTTCCCTGAGAGCTATATTGATCTCTTTTAAAGGAGATGACCACTCCTGAACTGATTACCTGGCACTAGACTTCTTCTCTTAGAGGTTCTAGAACCTCCTAACACCACCAGACTTCCTGCCATGAGACCTTCCAACATATGAGACTCTTGAAGGAAGAGCTCTATCTCCAAACCACTGCCCTACATTAACTGTAGAATAAGTAGTAGCTTCTAGAAGATAACAGGGAGAGTGTAGTTCTAGAGGAATGGGATGAAACAAACCCTTAAGTTAGTGAAAAATCTGTGTGGAACAACTTTGAGTGCATGGAATTACACATGTGCCCAAACCCACAGACTATACAGCAGAAGTGAAGGGTAGTATAGAGAGCGTGGTGGAAGCGGTGCTGAGGTTGTGTTTGTGAACGGTTCTGTCAGCTCCTGTGCTCTCTGCTGGAGGATATTCTCCTGAGGAGAAAGCGCATGTGTATGAAGAGGAGACTCTGGGACAGCTCTGGACCTTCCTCTCAACAGTCCTGTGAACCAAACACTGGCGTTAAAACACAAAGTCCCACTAAATAATAATTACAATAGAAAACTAGAGTATCAGTGCTTTCTTCTGTGAAGTCTGGGAGGAATTTTGGGTAGAGGCAATAGACACCATGAACCATGTAATATCCAACTGAGTGGTAGCAACCCAGAGGCTGAGAGGTCACAGGAACGTGCATAAAGTCACCAGAAGGCTCCTCAGAAGTCACTTAGGAAGAAGGCTCACTTCCCAAAGACCATTTTCCACAGTCACACCTATTCACACTTACGCCTTCTTGGAGTCTGTTGGAGCCTTTGATCTGCCCCTTTGCCTCCTCTCTCCCTTTCAAAGAATACTTGGCCCCCTTCCTTTGTTCCAAAAGGAGCATTGTGTTTTAACCAAAAGTGTGAAAATCTCTGTGCCCAAACAACAACATAATGTGAGAACTGATTCTAAGGGAGACAAAGCAGGAAGCTGAAGGGGGCAGCACTGGGGAAGAAAGCAAGGTCCTTTTCTTATGAAGGTGAAAGGGTGTCACAACTGGCTCCTGTGCCTTAATAAATGGTCTTTCCCAAACCGCGACACCTACCTGTGTCAGAGGTACAGTAAAAATGAGGACACCTACTTGCATTGTCTTATAAAACCGGAAAACAAAGTAGGGGTATTTTTCTTCTCAGAAAAGTTCTACTTTAGGTGACTGGTGTCACACAAAAAGAACTACCTTTGCCAGTTAAGTTCTCCAGCAGCCCTTTTGCTCTGGGCAAGGTAAATTGCCACTGCAATGTGTTGATGGTAAATATATAAAACGACAATTACACCAATGAAAGTGTTACTTTAAATCTTTAAAATTTGAACAATATAATTCAAAGAATCATTTTTAAGATATTAATGAAAATGCCAAGTATCTGTTAATCATTAAAATACAGTCACCCAGAGCACACTGCTATAACCAAGGACAGCTGCCTGTCCCCATTTTCTCCTCTGTAGTTCCTTGGATGCTCTGTCACATAAGAAAATAGAAAAACAGCCTTATGACCCAGACATAAAAGTGTTCAAAATTTCTGATATGCAAGACACATAGAACAACACAAATACTTTATGAATCTCTGATATAGTAACATGATAGTCAAGGGGAAAAATAAAAATGCTGACCCCAATTTGTTTTACAATTTTGTATGAGATCAATATCAATGTTTCTTAATCCATAATTAATAAAATAATTTGCAGATATTTGCCTTATTTTATTCTTAATGTTTGAATGACTGTTTCTGTCTTAGGAAAATCTTTGGATAAAGCGTCTTTTCCTTGGCTGAGAATCAAGGAAAGCAGGAAAGAACAAGAAAAAGAAGCTAAGGGAGAAGCAGTCTCAGGTGATTCTTGGCTCCCCTCTAATCCCACAGGGGCATAAAGTGCAATGCCTCATGCCCTTGCCATATTGATCTGGCTATACAGCTTCTATGGGCCATTGGTCACGATCTCTGGAGGCATACGGAGATGTCTGTTTGCAGCATGCTGGACACAGTTTTGGGAGGAGGAAGAACACTGTTACCGTACAACACTTGAGGGATTGGTGTTCTGGATGGTGAGATGGACATTGGAGCAACACTAACACTGTCTTCAGTTTTCTGCTATAGGCACAAGTAAACTGGGGCTCTGAATGGTTGTTTCTTGCTCCATGGCTCTATGGGTAGGTAGTGAATACAGAATCATAGTATAAATTGAGATCTTTTATGAATAAAGTTCTTGGCTTTCTGATGTCAAATTTTTATACCCAGGACACAATACCTACCTATAGAGTTAACTAAATTGATATAAAATCAGCCTCTTATATTAGCTATATCTCTTAGTAAATGTTGTTTGGATATGTGACTTCTGACAGGCTAATAAATCTTTATTTGTCTTGGTTTCTTAATCTGAGGAACGTAACCAATGATAACTATGCACGATATTGTCCTGGAGATTAAAAAGTACATGTAATGAACTTACAGTCACATCTTAGAGCAATATGCGTCAAATATTCCCTTAACCTCCTCTCCTCATTACTAGTCTGTAGACACACTAATCTAATGAACATGTTGGCTAACATATCAATGTAAATACATGTGACTTGTACCTAATGCCAGCAAGCAGGTTGGGTTCTTTAAGACATCAAAATCAATACCACAAAACCTGTGAACCTCACCACTACAATTCCTTGTTCACTTTCTTCCCACTCTGTGATGCTCAAAAGAAGAGGAAGGGGAAATTGGTACAAGAAGCATCTCCTTAAAAAGATGTCTTTTGTCCCGGGTTCTTTCTGCTGCCCTCTCTCCTCTTCACCTTCGTGAGGTTAAGAACCAGCGATGCATATGCTTCCACAGTTATGCGTTTTGCCTGAGTACTTGGAGCCAGGAAGCAGTGAACCTAAGCCCTCAGAGACTTTGAGCCAAAACAATGTCTTTCGGGTTGTTTACTCGTGCATTCTGTGACAGCCACAAGAAGAAACAAGTGGGGTGGTTGAAGTGACTAAGCCTGACCACGTGGTTATTAAGCCTTTGAAACTCATTTTCATGGAAAATTGTTTTTAAAAGATTTATTTTTATATTTTATTTGTGTTTATGCACTTGTGTGTATATTCTATGTGTGTGTGGGTTTCTGTGGAAGCAATAAGAGGCTGTCCACTCCCCTGGAGCTGGAGTTACAGGTAGTTGTAGGCCAACAAATATGGATTCTAAGGACTGAACTTGGGTCTTCTGCAAGAATACCAATTATTCCTACCTGCCAAGCAATCTCTCCATGCTCCATAGGCAGAATGTGGAAACTCTGAATAGAGAAAGCTCTAAAATGCTGTAAGTTTAATGGGCAATTCTAGTGAGAGTTCATAAGATCACAAGGCCAGTAGTAATGTGGACAGTGGAAGCCAGGTTCATGAGGAATTAGACATGAACTTGTGGTTGGGAATTGAATCTAAGGCCTCCATGTTATACTCTGGCCAATCATTTATCTGTGACCTGGGAATGTGAGTGCAGTTGAATTTTAAAGTAAGAGACTAGTCACTTCAGCAGAGGAGGGTCCAGCAAGCACATCACTGAGGCAGGAGCATGGTCTGAGAAGTAAGAGCAAAATGAAGAGCAGAAAGAATTTTTTAAACACAAGTAATGGGGCCAGAAAATCATAATGTTCAAAGTTGTGGACCAGGAGGATATGGGGGTTAAACAGATTGGTGGCTGTCAAAGAAATCCAGGGGCTGGTGAGATGGCTCAGCTGGTGAAAGCTTGCTGTGATTCTTGATGGCCTGAGTTCAATTCCCACATTCTACAAAAAGGTGGAAGGAAAGAGCTAAGGCCACAGATTTGTCCTCTGGTCTCCTTCATCACACACACACACACACACACACACACACACACACACACACACACACACACACACAAACACTGAGGAAAGGTGTTTTGTTTTTAAGATAAGGAAATCAATTACTTTGTACTAAAACAAGAAAGAAATCTTGCAGACTCCTCTGAAATTGATCCAGACATCCAGCCTTCATAGAATAAAGGATATAACATTTTTAACTCAGTTGAATGACTTTTTTTTTTTTTTTTTTTTTTGGTCTGAGAAAAGAACTCCGGGCATTCTGCATTCCCAGAGCTGTTTAGGGAAGTGTTTCAGGCTTCAGTCATGCAGACATTCGAAGTCTGCTGCCCCCATGGCAGGGTGGCTGGCATCAGACTTTCATATTGTCCACATAATAATGAGTTCCTAGTTATGCAGAATGTTGAAATTAAGGGGGCAAGCAGGCTTCTCCTCTAGGAATGCTAAGAGGCCAGGAGGCATATAATAGTATCAGGATTCCTGCAAGGGTGAGTGTGTAAAGCTGTTAAGAATAAATCCTGGGCTGAAGGGGAGGATCAGAGGATCAGCTCTGTGTATTATTCTTCCAGAGGATGTGAATTTAAGTCTCAGCAGCCACATCAGGAGGTTCACAACAGCCTGTGACTCCAGCTCCGGAGGATCTAACACCGCTGCTCTCATAATGCATCCTGCCCACACGTGTGGCACTTTCTCTCTCTCTCTCTCTCTCTCTCTCTCTCTCTCTCTCTCTCTCACCCACACACACACACACACACACACACACACATACATACATACAAATACACAAATAAAATAATAAATCTTATTAAAAACAAACAAACAAACAAGCAAACAAATTACAACAACAAAAACAGAAACAAGACAGAACCCTAAAGTGCAGTAGAGACTTTAGGATGTTAGAAATGCCAGGAACGTAGAGTACTGGTTAGTAAAGCTTCAGAGAAGGGGCAGACTGGGTCTGAATGAGAGGGAGGCTGCAAATGCAAAGGCCACAGGGTCAGGCCATCCAAGCCGCCATATATGTTTGATGCGAGATCTGTTTGTCCAGGATTTACTGTTGATGTTGCCGTGTTTGGTTTCAGTCCAGGCTTATTAGTCACTGCTATTAACCCACCCCTTCCTTTTAGAGTGGGAGCATTTATTCTGTCAACTAAGTGGTGAACGTGTTTAATTTTTCCCCATTTGTAGAACTGCTCACAGCTACGCTTTTGCCTTGGGTCATGAGCAAGTTTGGGTATAAATTTTTGACTAATATTAGAGCCCTTAAGATGAATGGAGACTGGTTTTGTATCACAGAATAGCCATGCGAATCTTGGAGAGGAACTTTATGATTTGAATATGAAATATTTTCCTCAGTTTGTCCGCTTGTTCCATGCTTGACTCTCAGTTTGTGGTGGTATTTTGGGAGGTTTTGGAAACTTGGAAAGGTGGTGTCTACCTAGAGGAAGTAGAACACTTGGTGCATTTTGGGGGTTGGGGGACTACGTTGTCTTGGTCCTTTCTCTGTCACACATTCTGCATTCTGTCTGCAAAGAGGCAGACATTACCCCTAAACACACTCTTATCTCCATAGTGATTTTGCAGAAGCTATGGGACCAGGCGATCATGGAATGAACTCTCTGAAGCTGTGAGCCAAACTATTATTAATCCCTTCCATCCATCACTAATCCCTCTTCTTTTCTCAACACCTTTAGTGTCCTATAGTTTCTATGTAAAATCAAAGTTCATTCTGGAGACCTATCATTCTCTTGTTGTTCTAAAACAAATGTGCTTAGAATGAAACTAAGGCAGGATTCATCTGACTGACTAGTTCACAAGACTATTAGAAGAGCTGCTCATGAAAATATTTATATACATGCTTAGGATTGAGAAAGTACGAATGCAAAGAATAAAACAAAGTATAAACTGGACAGTTACTACACACTGTATTTTCAGATCTTGGCTCCAATTCAGAGTCATTTAATTCCTGATGTCTACTTTTCCTCAAGGGGGAAAAAGATTGCATATATTTGCTTGAAAACAGTGATCAGGTCTTTCTCCATATATACCTACCTGTTGAAATAAAATTTGTGCATGAATTTATCTTTATTCTACATACATAAGGAAATAATATCACACTCCTTCTCTTAAGGCCCGAGCAGTATAACTTCATAATTAAATATATTATTTGTTTTTGGTTGCTCTGAATCAATTCTTTTGACACAGAACACTGCTCAGTTTCAATTACAAATTGTATTAAAAGAAATTGGAAAAGGTCATTCTGTTTTCAAGTGCATTTTAATGCGATGGTGGTGTCAAGTGTGGTATTCTCTGTCCTTAGACATATGGATAAATGTGGTCTGGCTTCTGACAGTGGGTCTAGGTATACTTCCAAGCTCTACCTGTGTGTCTCTGCCTTAGCACTGTCCTATGTGTAACTCCAGATTCAAAAGTGAACTAGACATGGCTTGAAGTATAAGGCATGGGTGGGCATAAGTATATGCAAATGGCATATTATTTTACATATACACATATTATATTCAGAGTGTGTGGAGGTCCTCATATCTATCCTCCAAGAGACAAATGTGAATGGATTAAATCATTCACCTTTTTATTTAAAAGACACTCAAAGGAAGAACATGAAAATAAAGAAAATCTAGTGTATTTAAATATATCAAACATTTAAAAGGAAAGGTATCTTGTAATTTTAAAGCATGGAGTTCCATTCCCAATCATACTTTACATGTATCTAACAACTAGAGTTAATTGCATAGGAGAAGAAAGAAAGGAAAGCCTTTGAGTGAAGAGGAAAAAAATGTAAAGTTTAGACAATACTGTAGTATACTTAACAGCAGAGTGGTTCTGCCTTTACAGGCAGGTTTTATGCAGACATACATTGAAAAATCTGCTTTCTTTTTGTAGAAGAGATGAGTTCAGGGAGGCAAGAAAGTGTCAGAAAAAATAAAACAAGCACCCATGCTTCCATACCGAGCATGGAAAAAATGATTATAGATGCTATTGAATCTTACAGTGAACTCTCCTCTATTAAATTACTTTGAATTTGGTATAGCTCTTCAGAATACTTTATGTTTCTAATACATATGTATGAATTACATAAATATATGCAGTCCTATTTTGCATGTTTTAAAAATTATACAAATGCTATTACATTGTATACATTCTTTAGTGACTTGCATTTTGAACATGGCTTTCAAGATTTATTCATGTTAATATGTTTAGTTCTAGCCCTCTCACTGACATTTTATATAGGTTTTTATCTAATGAATAAATAGATGTTTATCTAGAATCCCATTAATGTACTTTAATTTTCTTTTGTGTTATTTATTTATACAGCTATTAAAGCTAATGCTGTTTATGAACATTTGATGAGCTCTTCTTTGGTTAAACGTGTGTATAGGGGATACTGAAAAGCGCCACTGTGATGAAAGCTATCCACATCTTCAGCTTTATTTGCCATTCCAAATTACTTTTCAACCTAACTGAACTGATAACACTCTGCTAGCAATATTTGAGTTTCAACACTACTCTTAATTATTGCCTATTCAGGATACTGTTGGCTGTAAATTTATCAAACACAGCTTTTATGACCTTGAGATATGTCTCAAGGACTTTTATCATGAAGTCACGTTGGATTTTTGTCAAAGGCCTTTCTGCATCTATTGAGATGATCATGTGATTTTTGCCTTATGTCCATTTATATGACTTATTATATTCATCAGCCTCAGCATTTAAACCATCCCTGTATCTCCAGATTAAAACAGCTGGATTTCAGAGGATGATGCCTTTGATACCTTTGAACCTATGCTGGTTTGGAGCACCTTGATGCAAACTAGGACAGTCGGGTAAAGGGGAAACACAACCAGGAAAACATCTTCATCAGATTGACCTCTAGGGACATTTATGGAGCATTTTGTTGAGGAATGATTGGTGGGAAGGCCCAGTCTACTGTGGGTCTTGCCACCCTTAGGCAGGGGGGTCCCAGAGAATACAAGAAATGTAGCTAAAATTGAGCCTCAGAAGCAATGGAGTAATCAGTATTCTTCCATACCTCTGCTTTAGGTCCCACCCTGTTTCAGTTCTAGTCTTGACTTCCCTCAGTCGTGGACTCCGAGTAGAATGTGTAAACCAAAGAAAGTCATTCCTCCCCAAGGTGACTTTAATCATGTGTTCATCAGAGCAATAGAAAGCATACCAATATAGTGCTTGTATTGGTTGCAAACATTTTATTGAGAACTTTTACATCTACGTTCACCAGGGATATTGGTCAATAGTTCTCTCCTTGTTGTTTTATCTTTAATTGGCTTTGATGTTAAAGGAATACTGGTTTGTAAAATGGTTTGAGAGTACCGTTTTTAGATGTAATTTTTGGAATAATTTAAGAAGTACTGGAAATAAATTAAAATGAAAACATAGCAAACTAAAGTTCGTGAGCTACAATAACAGCAATACTAGTGAGAACTTTATAGCTCTGAGTGCCTGCACGAGAGAGAGAGAAAGAGAGAGAGAGAGAGAGAGAGAGAGAGAGAGAGAGAGAGAGAAAGGGGGTGTGGCATTGGCATCTTGCTTCACAGTTATTTACATTTGGAATTGAAAATATCTAATTTTACTATTTTGGGATTGCTGATGAACGATCTAGGATTATTATAATATTAATATATCTTAAGTGAGTTCATATTTTCCTTGTCCATTAAAAATGAATAAGAAATGAAACCCCACAAAAAGTGCAAAATCAACACAAACAGGAAAAAAAAAAAACCAAACCAAAAACCAAAACCAAACCAAACCAAACCAAAACAAAAAAACAAGGCAAAAATGCCAAGACAAAGTAAAACTAAACAAAAGTCTACAAAAATACCCTTGGGTTCATTTTCTGTTGGCCAATAATCCTGGGCACAGAATCTTCCCTAGAATGTGGATGCTTTACCAAATGACTGTCCATTGGGGAAAGCTGATTTTCTCTTTCCTTGCTGGTATCATTGCAGGTAGCTTCCTGGCTAGGGGTAGAACCCTATGTTGATATTCCCTCTGAGCGCTGGGGCCCCTTCTGTCTTGAGTCTGTTCAGGTCTGGTGTGTGCTGCCACAGACTCTGTGAGTTTGTACATCAGTCCTATGGTATGCAGAAAACATTAAACCTTAGAGTCCCTCATCTCCTCTGGTTCTTACAATCCTTTCAGGGTAGCGGTTTGAGGAAAACATACTATTTAGGACAGAGTGTTCCAAAGTCTCTTGGTCTCTGCCCATTATCCATTTGTGAGTTTCTGTTAGTGTCTGTCTACTGTAAGAGGAAGCATCTGTGATGAGGAGCAAGTGAGGCACTGACATGTAGGTATAGCAGTATGTCATGAGGAGTCATTTCGTTTCTAAGCTCCTTTAGCAGAATAATAGCGTTAGGGTTTCTCCTAGTCACATGGTCTACCAGTCTCAGATTCTTGGCCACTCTAGCAGTGTCAGGTTGGGATCCAGTGAAGGAGGCCATTTTTTTTTTTTTTAAAAAAAAGGCTGTGGTTAATCCCATAACTTTTGTGTCCCTCTTGAACCAATATATTTTGCAGGCAGATCATTGATAAGTTGTAAGCTTTGTAGCTGGATGATATTGATGGTTACCACTTTCCTCTGGTATTGTGAAAACTTCCTTCCAGTACTATGAATGCAAGTCAATGAGATGAGGCTTCTACTTTGGTACCAGCTTAACTTTTCTGTGTTCAGTGTTATAAGTAAGTGTTGCCTTCAGCAGCAGGGCTTTGCCACCACATGATGGAGAACTCCCAATGTCCTTGACAATAGCCTTTGATGTTTGGGGAAATCCATGAGACACCCTTTGGCCGGAACCTCATTAACTCAATTCTTGCCATTGGAAGTTTGACTTGGTGGCTTAAGATAGCTAATTGGGACATTGCCTTCACTATGATTTGATGACTAAATTTGTATTCCTTTCATGTACATCTCTATTTTAGGAAGTTTTTAATAGTACTAGGTTTCCATAATTTTGCTTTGAGTGTTGGTCATTAATGTTAATTGTCCTTCCTCATATTCACCTTTTGCCCCTCTTTCCCATCCTCTTACCTACTTAATCTTATTCTAGACTCCCCATTCTTTCTCCATCAAACTGTATTGTATTTCGCTTTCTTGGTAGATCTTCTCCTTTGCCCGGGTCTCTTACTAGGTACTTAGCCTCTATTTGACTTGTAGCACACATATTGAAAGCGTAAAACCTACCACGTGTATGTAAGAGAAAGCGTGATATTTGTTGTTTTGGGCCTAGGTTACCTCACTTGGAGCAATTTTTTACTATTTCATCCATTTGTAAATCCTTTAGTACTGCTTCTTTACTTTGTATTATTTACAACATGTCTATGATGACTCATGCAGAGCTTTTCTCTTTTAATGTCTATTTGGAGTCATAAATATCTCTTGTATTTGGACATCTAATTCTTAGGTTTGGGAAGTTTTTCTCTAATTTAATTGAATAGACTATCTATTATTCCCTTTGACTTCATCTCTGTTTTTCTTTCTGCTCCATGAATTCCCAAATTTGACCTCTTGAATATATTCCAGACTTCTCAATAATATTGGCTCTTTCTTAATTTTTTATGTTTTTTTCTTTGGTTTTTTTTTTTGTTTTTTTGTTTTTCGAGACAAGGTTTCTCTGTGTAGTCCTGGCTGTCCTAGAACTCACTTTGTAGACCAGGTTGGCCTCCAACTCAGAAATCTGCCCGCCTCTGCCTCCCAAGTGCTGGGATTAAAGGCACGCGTCATCACGCCTGGCCCGCTCATTAAATCTTAAGAAAACAAAACAAACAAAAAAAAACTGCCCCATAATTTTTGGATTCCTTTATAGGGGACTTAAGATGCTGGGAATGGGAGATAGTGGGCAGTTGTGTCATATTCTTTGTGTTTTATTTTTCGTTTAGCATTTTGCTGAAGTGAGTTTCTCTTCCAGCTTTACCATCTTCCAACTCTGTTTGTGTTATGTGAGTTTTCTCAGATGGTTGGGTGCTTCAACCTCAGTGTGGAATCTGGTGCAGCATGGGTTGATTTAATGGGGAAGGAGCCCTTTGGTTCTATGGAGGCTTGATACCCCAGAGTAAGGAGAGGTGATTTGCTTTTGTCTAGGTGAAAAAAAGGACCACAAACTTGGCCATGAGCTAATAGCAAGGCTAGTGCATGGAGTCATAACCCCTAAATGCTGAACGTTTTGGAACAGTTTGGGCTGTAGTCAGAATTGATCTCACAGTGAAATCTTGGACTTCTGTAGTCAAAACCTCAGCCCCAATCTGAGGTAAACTCTGAGGTTAAAGCCTTGATTCTAGGATGAAATCTGAGAGCCTTGTAGTCAAAGTCACCGTCCAGTTTATACTTCCTTTCTCCTTATAAGGTCATGTCCAGCAACACCTGGAATTCCTCCTCATGCTAATGAGGTACCCTAGCCCTGGTCAATGGTGTATACTCACCCCAATAGCCCCTACTGACACCACGAAGGTTTAAATCACAATAAACTGAGCCAGTTCTCAGAAGCTGCTCCCAGGTATGTATTCTTTGCCCACACACTCACCATGGACCAAGGCCCTGCCTGCACCCACCTTCCTTGCTAAAGCCCCTTGTCTCTAGCAAAGCCCACTGTCCTGGTAGATAGTGCCTATCCAGTTCACTAAGCTTGTTCTTTTATATTTCTTCTACAAAGTATTGAATTTTGTCAGATGTTTATTATTCAGCTATTTTGATGTTTATACTATAGACGACATACCAAAGTAGATTGGCTCTGCCAGCACCTGACCAATACAGATGCAGATACTCACAGCCAACCATCAGACTGAGCCTGGGGAACCCAATGGAAGAATTAGGGAAACGACTGAAGGAGCTGAAGGAGTATGTAACCCCATATGAAGAACAAGAATATCAACTAACTGAACCACCCCAGACTCCCAGGGACTAAAAGTTCACATGGAGGGACCCATTGTTCCACCTACATGTGTAGCAGAGGATTGCCTTATCTTGCATAAATGGGGAGGGAGGTCCTGTAGAGTCTTTATACCCCTGAGTAAGGGGATGCTCAAACAGTGAAGCAGGAATGGGTAGGTGGGTGGGGGAGCACCCTCATAGAGGAAAAGGGGAGGGGGAATGGAATGGGAGGTTTGCAGAGTGGAAACCAGAAATGGGGAAAACCAAACCAAAACAAAAAACCAACAATAAAGTAGATTGTCTAAAATAGATAATTTATTGTTGATATATACTAATATTGCAGATGATTTTGGCTGAATATTTTATTCATTTTTTGTTTTACACGTTCTTAGCATGAACACATATCTATATAAGTATTTAACTACATCTATTTGTTATTCCCAATTCAATTTTTCTGATATCAGATAGGCTGAAATCTCCATTATTTTAGGATTCACTATATTAGGTGCCTTATTTTGGTATGCCACTTTTCACTTGTATGGTTAATAACTGTTACAGTACATTTGCACTGTTCTATCTTTCTGTTGAGTTTTTTCTTTCCTAATATAGGTGATAAAAATACCTTAGATATAATATATTTCTTTTCTATGTTGTTAATTTTGCTTCCTCAGTTTTAGTTTTAGAATTTTATTTATGTTTTTATATCCTTCTTTTCTGCTTTGAGCAAATAAGTTTTCCCTTTATAGAATCACATGCACCTTTATTATTGATTTATTATATTTATAACTTATACATTTCTTTATTATATATTTATTATTACAATGTCATGCAATAATTTATGCATATTATATTTTATACTTCTTGTTTACCATCTAATACACTATCTTATTTTAACTTCCTTTATATTAACCAAGTTTTATTTTTCTCTTGATTTTCTTTCATATTGGTTAATGCACTTATGCATTCTGTTTCTATTCTTTAACTTGTTTATACTTTAAACATTGCCATAAAGAGAAGTCAAAACTATCTTTTAAGTAACAGAAGAGCTTATTATTGTTTAACCTGTATTCTGTCTTACCTAATGAAAACAACACTTGTTGCTACAATATGATTACAGTTCTTTAGTTGATAATGTATGGTTAAATACATGCAATGATTATTGAAATTCAAAATTATCCATAATTCCTCCTTTTTACTTTATTCATTTTTGTTCTGTGCTCAAGTTTTGTCTTGAACTCCTTCCCAGAGTTTTTTAAATACTCTTTTCCTTTCCCTCCTCTTTTTTCCTTCTGAAAATGATTTTATTGTATGATAGTTTAGCTGGATATAAAATAATGAAAAATTATATAAATTATTGAAAACATAAGTGGTTTCCATGGCATTGTGGAAATGACCTATTGTGAGTCTGCAATTTTGATGGAGAATCTATCTTTCCTCTTGTGGCTCTTAAGATCGTCTTTCTCTCTCATAAGTGATTAGTAGGTTCACTAGGAAGTATATAGGTTGTAAAGAAAATTATGTTTTACAATTCCATAGTAGCAATCATTGTGCTTGTTGATACCAAGAAATTATGACTTTCATTGTTTTTGATTTATGATTTCTACAAATATTGATTGCCTAACTTTTTTATGGTTAATTAGATATATAATGGTCTTTTCATTTAATACTCCATATTGCTTGTTTTTATTTTTTTGTCTATCCATTTCTTTTTTTAATTTATTTTATTGGATCCTGATATTGATTTATTTTGATACTGATGTATGGTTTTCTTAATATATATTCTACATTATCAGCTTCTTTTCAATATATGTTTAAACCTGATCCTTGACTGCACATATTCCATAACTTATTTCCCTTGCATTCATCATAACCCTATTTCTTTATTTCTCTCGACTGCCTGACATATTGGACAATAGTTATTTCCAAATGTTAAACAAAATACTTTTGTTTAATTTATTCCTTTATTTTACCTATCATTGTCTATTGTTAGTCACTATAGTTTATGTAATGTGAATATGTTAAGTTTTTTTTTCTGCCACTCACTTTTTTTGTTGGCTCTGGCTCATTATATATTATGTAACTTTGGACTGCACATTCACATTCAGTAATCTTTCTCTGTTATAACCTGGGAAGGATGACTTCATGATTTATCACTACTGAAATGGACTGAGTTTCCATCTTCCAGGCTTCTATTTGGATGCAGTTTCAGAAGAGCATTCTTGTTTCTTGTTTTCATCTAGAGAGGAGTCCCACACAAAGTTCTTTTGTCATATCTATTTCCAAAGATACAAATTTCCGTGAACCTCATGCTCACGGTGGGTGATGCCCTTCAAGGATGATAGTTGTATGAGTCACTTTTATTCCAGCTCATCAGCTTACAGATTTCCAGGGCTTCAGGTGGCCTTTAAAGGCCACACCTCTTGATTACTCAGCTCAGCCATAACTCCGTGACTGCCAACTTGCCAATGCTGATTATAACACTGGCTCTCAATTGCTCCATCTCTTGGATATACTGCAAGTTTCAAATCCAAACATTTATGTGCAAAGAGTTTATTTATCCACGATTTTGAAAGATTTATTTTAACAAGTGCCCCCCATCATTAAACAGAAAAATTTGACTGAAAGGAAAGTCAACTTACTTTAAAAATTCATCAGTACAAAACCACAAACTACAATTTTCACTGGTGAGAAGTAAAAAGTATTGCTCAATTAAGAAACTGGCTTTATTAAACTACTATATTAAACAAACTATTCTTTTCACTAGGTAGTATTAGAGAATAATAGAACATATTTTATGAATAAATCACACTGTTCAAAGTTAGCATTTTAAAACATTTTAAGCATCCTAAAACATTTTTTCATGAGTTACAGCTATAGATTGCTTTAGGTAAAATGACCCTTATTTATTTTGCCAGTCTTATTGAGAATGGGAGGTCTTTCTATCTTCTTCAATTTATTTCTTCAAACAGGTCTTTTACTTTCTTGGTTAAAGTTCTACCAAGATTTTTTTTATATTATTTGTGGTTATTGTTTCCCTTATTTCTTTCTCAGCCCTTTTGTCTTTTGAATATAGGAGGGCTACTGATGTGTGTGTGTGTGTGTGTGTGTGTGTGTGTGTGTGTGTGTGTGTGTTAATCTTGTATCCAGCCACTTTGCTGAAGGTATTTATTAGTTGTCGAAGCTCCCTGGTAGAAATTTGGGGTCACTTAGGTACACTATGCTATCATATCATCTGCAAATATCTATAATTTGACTTCTTCCTTTCTGATTTGTATCTTCTTTAGTTGCCTTATTGCTCTAGCTAAACTTTCAGTACTACATTATATAGATATGGTGAGAGTGGACAGTCTTGACTTTTCCAGATTTTAGTCAAATTGTTTTGAGTTTCTCTCTATTTCTCTATTCTATTTGATGTTGGCTATCAGCTTGCTGTAAATTGCCTTTATTTTGTTTAGGTATGTATCTTATATCCCAACTCTCTCCAAGACTTTATCACGAAGGGATGCTGGATTTTGTCAAAGCATCTAATGAGATGATAGCATGGGTTTTTTTCTTTCAGTTGTTTATATGGTAAATAACATTGACAGATTTTCATATGTTCAACTACCCCTGAATCTTTGAGATGAAGTTCTACTTGATTATGTTAGACAATCTTTTTGATGTGTGCTTGAATTCAGTTTGCAAGTATTTTGTTGAGTAGTATATCAATGTTCATGAGAAGAATTGGTCTGTAATTTTCTTTCTCTGTTGGGTCTGTAGGGTTTCGGTATGAGGGTGACTGTAACGTTATAGAATGAATTTGGCATTGTTTTATTGTTTGTTTGTTTGTATTTTGTGGAACAATTTGAAAAGTATTGGTGTTAACTCATTGGTCTATTTAAATTGCTTATCTCATCTTGATCTAACTTTGATAACTGCTATATATCAGGAAAATTGTCAATTTCTTTAGGTTTTCCAATTTTGCCAATTACAAATTTTTGAAGTATAGCCTAATGATTCTTTAGACTTCCTTGGTGTCTGTTGTTATATTTCACATTTTGTTTCTGATTTTGTCAGTAAGAGTTTGTCTATCTTGTTTATTTTCTAAAGTACCAACTCTTTGTTTTATTGATTTTTTTTTTTACTGTTCTCTTTTATTGATTTTAGCCCTGAGATCATTTCCTGCTATCAACTCCTCTTGGATGTACTTGCTTCTTTTTGTTCTAGAGCTTTTAGATGTGCTGTTAAGTTGCTTATATGAGAGCTATTTTCTTAATGAAGACACTTAGTGCTATGAACTTTCCTCTTAATCCTTAATTTATATTGTGCATTCATTTTCATTGAAATCTAGAAAGCCTGCAAATTCTTTATTTCTGCCTTGACCCTACAGTTGTTCAGCCAGGATTTGTTCTGTTGCCTTGAGTCTGTAGGCTTTATGTTGTTCCTGTTGTTGAAAAACAGCTTTAAATTATGGTGGGCTGAAATGATAGAGGATTATTTGAATTTCCTTATATGTGATGAGACTTGCTTTGTGATCAAGTATGCGATTGATAGGACAAAGTTCCCTGCGCTGCTGACAAGAAAGTATATGTTTTTGTATTTGGTTGAAAATATTCTGTAGATAACACAAATGCTAGGTCCATTTGACTCATAACATTTGCTAGTTTCATTATTTCTCTGTTTAGTTTCTGTCTGGATGACCTGTCCACTGGTGAGAGTGGGGTATTGTAGTCTCCCTTTATTATTGATTGGAGATCAATGCATGACTTAAGCTTTAATAACTTTTCTTTTACAAATGTGAGTATCCTTGAATTGAGGCATATATGTTCAGAATTGTGGCATCATATTGAATTTTTACTTTCCTTATGCAATGTTCTTCCCCATATCTTTTTGATAAATTTTGATTGGAAGCCTATTTTGTTAGATATCAGAATGGGTATACAAGCTTGCTTCTTGGGTCCATTTGCATGGAAAATCCTTTTGCAACCATTTACTCTGAGGTAATGTCTATCTTTGATGCTGATGTGTGTTTATGTATGCAGTAGAAGGATAGATCCTGTGTTTGCACCCATAATGTTAATCTGTGAGTGTGTGTGTGTGTGTGTGTGTGTGTGTGTGTGTTTAAATTGGGGAATTGGGTCCCTTGATACTGAGACATAAATAAGTAATGACTGTTAACAACTGTTGTTTAGGTGGTGGTGGTGGTAGTGAAGGTGATATGTGTGTGTGTGTGTGAGAGGGTGGGGGGGAGAATGTATGTGCACATAAACATAGATATTTTTCCCTTCTTTAGATTTTGGTGGTAACACTTGGCAAACTGATACATAAACAAAGTTTTGGTTTTCTATCTTAGATCAACTGTACCAGACACTCTATAAATTCAGAAACCTGTTTAGCATACCCACAGTGGTTTTGGTACCTGCTAGAGTTTGAAATTCACCATGTTGGTATCGGCCTTCAGTTTACCAAAGGTGGACATATACTACAGTTGTGCTCTCAAATATCTGCTGTACATTTGAATTGTGGGTCTCAGGTGAGTCTGAAAATTGTAGACTTCTAAGGAGCTCCTAGCCATAGCTGCTGCTGCTGTTGCTACTGTGGCTAATCCTTTGTGAGCTGCATTTGATTATAAGCCAGCTGATAAAAATCTAGGAGGTACCAGGGAAAACAGGCTTAATGTTGACCTTGCCAAATTTGGCCCAACACTAAGGACTATCAACTACACTGGCTCAATTAAGCATTTTGATAGCTGAGACAAAGGGAGGCCTTATCCTGGGCCTGGGATTTTAAGAAGACAATTATTATAAAATGTCTGTAAATGAAAGGAGTGTATGAAGCTTTATGCTTATGCCAGGTTAGATTGGATAATGTGAGATCTCATGACATATTAATACTTCATTACATTTCTCTATAGACACTTATGGAAGGAATGACCATCTTTAGCTCCCCACAAGCTATACTAACTAGATACATAAAAACAAGATGAGCTCATATATAGGAGGCAGAGGGCTAGGTTGTGCCAGTGTGGTCGGCTTAGAAGGCTCTCTCACTTTGAGAACTGCTGACATACTTATCAGATCTATGTATTCATAGCTTTTCCCTTTAGTTAAACTGAGAGCAGCAGCAGAATTTGTTTTAGAGACCTCTTCTGAGCCCGGAATAAGTAGAGATTTGGGAGGCACTCGGAAGATGTCTGGGTGTTTAGTTCTGTTTTTCTACATCCATGCCTTCTCTCACTTGTTAGCCTCTTATTTTATTTGTGGTTTGTTCTTTCCTGGTGAGCAGGAAAGCAGTTAGGAAGGAGAAATTGCTATCAGCATAGTCAGAAGTCACATGGTAATTAATGTCATTGGGAGAGGACTCTTAGGAAGCAGAACATGTACCAAAACCAAGTAATCCCATAGAATATTTTCACAGAAAGAAACAAAAATTCTTTTACAGTATGGCCAAGTTGTGGAGGATTAAAAAAAAAAATTAATGGAGAGTATCTTTTTCAGGGTTGTTTTCAGAAATGTCCAGTACATAAAAGTTAATGATTTAGAAGGGCAGTAGCCAGTCTGAGCACATCTTACTGTTTCTTAGCTTACCTGGGGTCACTCATGGGTGACGCAACCTTGACAAGCCATCATTTGACATGAATATCAACTCAAGAAAATGACTAAGTTCCTGTGATGTTTCACTTTTCTTCTCTCTTTCCATTCTTCTAAATGGAATCCTCAATTTTTTTAGTCTTCTGCAGAAGACTGGTAAAAATCATTTTGACAATCAACCCTTGCATGTGGACTTCAGTGTCTTGCGTTAAGAAGCAGAAAAAGAGAGTAGGGCTCCTATCTCCAGCCCCCACATACACACACTAAAACTTTGAACTGATTCTGTAATATACTTCTATTGACATTAATTTTCTATTAGAATAACTTGACTTCATTTCTGAGAACAAATATTTTTGATAGAAGATAAAATGTGATTTTTTTTTTTGTTTCTGTGTACTGATTTTAATATCTTTTCTAGATTATTTTACTACGAATGATTTTTTGGGCACCTATGCAAGTGCAGTTTGTATATGCCTAGGCAACCTGGATGCCAGAAGAGAAGAGAAGCATAAAGCTGGAATTACAGAGAGTCGTAAGCCACTGCATGGGTGCTGGGAGCCTAGGTCCTCTGGCAAAGCTAGTAATCCTAACTGCTGACCCATTTCTCCAGCCCCTCAATCTCTTTTCAATTCAGAAAACAAAACAAAACTCTGAAATCTAGATATGACAAGTTAATTGAAAACAGCTCATATACACATAATGTTATTAAACATTTTTGACAGTAATTTTGATTTTTGTAGGTTTCCAGGGCTATAGTACATATTTAAAATCTCAGTAATGTGAAACAAAACCAAAACTCCCAAGAGAATATACCATTGAGTCCTTTCCTATTTTACTTAGTTCATATAAAACAGACCATTGAGAATGAGTGTCAGGAGTTAGTGTTTGTGAGCTGTGTCATGTTTGATGCAATGTGAACAGGAGTTTCCTTGTTGCCCTGAGTACACAGTGACAATGGTTCTAAATATTTTCTCCCTGCATGGAACTATTGTTTTGCCCAGAGGCAGAAATAGCCAGCAATATTTAATGTGTGCTTCATATAGCTATAAAACCAATGGATGGTCCTCTCAAAACTTACATCCTGCATTATATAAGTATCTCTCATTAACTCAGTGTAACCTGCCACAAATGATAATAGTCATCTAGCCACAAAGCACTCTCTCTGTTCAGGACCAGACATTTTCATTGATCTTGTTTGTATACAAGGAGTCTGTGAAGATAATTTAAGTCCAAATATTTAATTGAGTTCCTCAAAGTATTTTACTGTTTATTGTTATCTTACATAGTCAGCAGCAACAAATGTAATGGATTTTCCTGTAAATTAATTATCTTCTTCAAAAGCTGTATGGACAAGAACTGATGCTGAATCTGTAGATCTGTAATCTCCATTCATCAAGGGCAGTGGTTCTCAGCATCTGTAATGCTGCTACCCTTTGTATTAAAAGAACATTGTATTGGGGCTGGAGAGATGGCTCAGAGGTTAAGAGCAGTGGCTGCTCTTCCAGAGGTCCTTAGTTCAATTCCCACCAACACACGGCGGCTTAAAAGCATCGGTATGGGATCTGATGCCCTCTTCTGGTGTGTCTGAAGACAGCTACAGTGTACTCATATAAATAAATCTTTTCAAAGAAGTCTATTTTTTTAAAAAAAGATTGTTGAGCCAGGCATGGTGGCACACGCCTTTAATCCCAGCACTCGGGAAGCAGAGGCAGGCAGATTTCTGAGTTTGAGGCCAGCCTTGTCTACAAAGTGAGTTCCAGGACAGCCAGGGCTATATAGAGAAACCCTATCTCTGGGGAAAAAAAGATTGTTGTACTAATTGTTCCTCCTGCTTATGGTGACCCTCCCGCCATAAAATTATTTTCGTTGCGACTTCATAACTAATTTTACTACGAGATACAGGTTATCTAATAAACAAACCCTGTTAAAGGTTTCATTGACCCTGAAGGAGTCCTGACCCACAGGTTGAGAACCACTGATCTGGGGCATGCACAAAGCTCCTGAGTTTGCAAGGGACTTTTGAGAGACTCAGCCTGTGACTGACAAGGAAGGCCTGGCTGGGATCTCCCCTGTCTGCTTCCCTTAAAGTCTGAGCCCATGAGGTCCTTAAGTCAAGATACCATGGGCTGTTTTTTCCTTCTAGGGGCATGCTGATGAGGTGAAAGAAGTCTGGTGAGTCTACAAGCAGGTTACTGAATAAAAATGCAATCTGAATATAAAAAAAGTATACACCAGCGACAGACAAGTAGATCAATAGAATAGAACTGAAGATCCAGAAATGAATCCACACACCTATGGTCACTTGATTTTTGACAAGGGAGCTAAAACCCAACAAATGGTGCTGGCACAACTGGTGGTTATCATGTAGAAGAATGAGAATCGATCCATTCTTATCTCCTTGTACAAAGCTCAAGTCTAAGTGGATCAAAGACCTCCACATAAAACCAGAGACACTGAAATTGATAGAGGAGAAAGTGGGGAAAAACCTCGAAGATATGGGCACAGGGGAAAAATTCCCCAACAGAACACCAATGGCTTGTGCTGTAAAATTAAGAATTGACAAATGGGACCTCATAAAATTGCAAAGCTTCTGTAAGGCAAAAGACACTGTCAACAA
>NC_034593.1:124127633-124193202 GCF_900095145.1 Mus pahari | reverse complement strand
AAGGCAAGGCCTGGGCCAAGTAGTGGGAGTGGGTGGGTAGGGGAGCAGAGGTGGGGGGAGGGGTATAGGAAACTTTCGGAATAGCATTTGTAATGTTAATAAAGAAAATAATAATAATAAAAAAAAAGGTGTACACCCTGCTTACTGTTCCGACCTTTTTCCAAGTTATGGAGGCATCCACCTCCCAAAATTTCTCCCCTACCTCCTGTCTCTTCCTTTTTTATTAAACAAATACATATCAGTAAAGAATAAACCATGCCTGTAGAACTAGTCTTCTGAGTATAAAGACTTGCTGCTTCATTCAGTCCCGACCTTGGAGATTTGGAATATACAAATAAAGGTAGGTGTTTGAATAGTATTCTAAAGCATCCTGAATGCCTGTAGTAGTATTGGCTTTCCATAAGGATAAACAGTGACACCTTCTCAGAAGCCACTGAAGACTGTAGAGCTCCTGGGAATGCATGACAGCTGAAGAGCTTTGCTTATATCTTCCTTGTGAAATGTTCATGTTTCTAAACAAGAGTCTTCTCTTCTGATGGGGTTCAACCCTTTATTGTGCGGCCTCCCCCTGGGCTGCTCTGTAGCACCATGTGGGATTTGACAGAACGAACAGACAAGACAAGCCTAGTGCCTGTGGGACTGCTGTGTGTGGAGGATTCCCTTTCTGTCACCCAGGAGCTCCTGCTAACTGTCAGCTTGCAAGAGGTATAAAATCTCAGACCCTGGAAAGCTCACGACAATATGCATGCAATATTCATAGGATTCATGGTTTTGAGTTTTTTTGTTTGCTTTAAATTTAGGTACAGTTCCTAATGACATCAGGAAGAGTGCTTTCCCTGAACCCAATACAGATGTGTGGGGCTTCCCCTTTCTGGCTCTTTCCCCTCTCCCACTCCCCTCCCTTGCTTCTTCTTTATCAAGGGGGAATAGCATTCAGAACACCTAATGAAGAGAAGGGTCTCTCTTGTGTTCCTCTCCATCTGCCCTTAATGGTGATGTCTCCTCATGCAGTAATGACTAAGGATCCACATCTTCGTTTCCAAACCTTCAATTGCAAAACCTTCTCCATGATACATGACTAAAACAAACCTTGTCAAGAGCCTACCACATGACAGGGTGAAATGTTAGTGGTTTATCATTGAGGTTTGTTTGAATTTTAAAAAACTTTCCAGGGGTGGATATTTTAATCACAGAGTGTAGTTATGAGGTCAGTAAATATGGGCTACTGGAAGAAAACAAGGGGGACAAATGAAGGAATTATGGAATGACAAAAGCCCAGCTACACTATACACCACTGAGGCAAACTTCAGAAAAGATGGAGGATAAATGTACATAGAGAACATTTTTATGTGCTAGACTGTAATTTTAAGTTTTGTGTCATACTGTGGCCTAGCTCTGATGTCTTGCAGCTTTTCTATATTCTAATTGTTTGAAAGCTTCTCTGCAAAAGAGACTTGAGGAGAAATGTAATTAAAAACCAAAATTTGGGGCATACAAATATCAATATATCTATTCTTCTTGTGTTAAATCATTATGCTCTCCCATTTCTTCTGTATCCATTCATTCTCTTATATTCAATGCCATATTTTTTAATAACTCTCATTGAGTATATCTTCTCAAATATTCACATATTTCTCTGGAACATTTTAGCTTCCTTTCAAGAAAATGCCAACATTTTTTAAAAACCTCATTTACTTTTCCATCACTGTTTAACAATTTTCCAGTGACAGTTACAGGATACAGAAAGTAGGGAAAATTCAGTGCCTTTTGTGAAAGGGATTAGTTTCTGTGTGAAGGTGAGCTATGTCAGAAAAAAGGCCAGATGTCATATCAAAGGTGGAAAGGTCATATTCTATCAAAAGCCTGAGGAGTTTTCATATGTTGAAAATGGAGAGAGGACAGGAAAGGAGAAAATAACGGAGGAGAAAGGATAAATGGTGAGGAAGAAAAGTGACTGAAAGAGTCACCTGAACTTGTGCTGAGAAAGGCAAGTTCTGACAACCTGTAGGAGCCCCAGGAGCTTTCGCGATCTGGATGCTTTGGCGCACCGATCTTTAGACAGTTCTTTCCAGGCGAGTGGCCAACTTTATGTTGTGTATTAGTCCTGTCAGCTCCATTAATTTGGGTCTCAATTAACGTTTTTCTTCTTTAAAAACTTACTCTCTGGGATTTTCATACAGTATATATTTTTGCCCATATTATTTTCCATCCCTCAACTTCTCCCAGATTCACCTTCCTCCCTACCCATCAAACTTCAAGGTTTTTTCTCTTTCTTTAAAAAAAAAAATAATGAATGGGGTAATATGCAGCTATTAAAAACAATGAATTTATGAAATTCTTAGACAAATGGATGGATCTGGAGGATATCATCTTGAGTGGGGTAACCCAGTCACAAAAGAACACACATGAAATTCACTCACTGATAAGTAGATATTAGCCTAGAAGCTCAGAATTCTCTTTAGAAGGGGGAGCAAAATACCCATGGAAGGAGTTNCAGAGACAAAGTTTAGAGCAGAGCCGGAAGCAATGACCATCCAGAGACTGCCCCACTTGGGGATCCATCCCATATACAACCACCAAACCCAGATAGTAGGCAGATGCCAACAGAAGCCTGCTGACAGGAACCTGATATACATATCTCCTGGGAGGCCTTTCTAGTGCCTGGCAAATACAGAAGTGGATACTCACAGTCATNCATAGCACAAAGTACAAGGTTCCCAATGAAGGAGCTAGAGAAATTACCCAGGGAGCTGAAGGGGTCTGAAGCCCCATAGTAGGATCATCATACCAGTACTCCCAGAGCTCCTTGGAACTATACNACCAATCGAAGAAAGCACATGGTNGAACTTGTGACTCTAGCAGAGGATGGCCTAGTAGGTCATCAATGGGAGGAGAGTCCCTTGTTCCTGTGAAGGTTCTATGTCCCAGTATAGGGGAATGCCAGGACCATGAATGGGAGTGGGTGGGTTGGAGAGCATGGGGAGGAGGGAGGATTTTTTGGGTTTAGTTTCAGAGGGGAAACTAGGAAATGGGATAACACTTGGAATGTAAATAAAGAAAATATCTAACTAAAAAAAGAGAGAGAGAGATTGTTATCAGCTCTGTTTTCTAGATGCCGTGGGATCTCACCTTTAGAATTGAATAGATAATATTGCCCTTCTGATGACTATAATTGTGCTATGTGTATGCATTGAAGTTGATGGTTGTCTGAGATGTTCTGCACACAAATCTTAGTTTACCTTCCTTGCTTTAGAATCATTATATATAATAGAAATTCAGTTTGTAGTCCCACTAGCAATGGAAGAGTGTTCCTCTTTCTCCACATCCTCAACAATCCAACNTGTTTTGTCACCTGGGATTTTGTTCTTAGTCATTCCGTTTGGTGTAAGTTGGAATATCAGGGTTGTTTTGATTTACATTTCTCTGATCACTAAGAACTTTGAACATTTCACTAGGTGCTTCTCAGTTATTTGAGATTCTTCTGTTTTGAATTCTCTATTTAGTTTTATACTCCAATTTTTTGATTGAGTTGTTTCATTTTTTGGGGGTTTAGCTTCTTGAGTTCTATAGATTTTGGATATTAGCCCATTATCAGATGTGAGGTTAGTGAAGACTTTTGCAACCTGCAGGTTGCTGATTTGTCTTACTATGACATATCACTTACNGAAGCTTTCCCATTTTGTGGGGTCCCATTTATCAATTCTTGATCTTAGAGCTTGAACCATTGGAGTTCTGTATAGGAAATTTCCCCCTGTACCATTGAGTTCAAGGCACTTTACCACTTTCTTTTCTATTAGATTCAGTGTATCTTGTTTTATGCTGAGGTCCTTGATTCACTTGGACTTAACCTTTGTGCAAAGTGACAAATATTGTTGTATTTTTATTTTTCTNTATACAGGCAGGCAGTTCTTCCAGCACCCTTTATTGAAAATGCTTTCTCTTTTCNATTGTATATGTTCAGATTCTTTGTCAAAGATCAAGTGTCTGTGTGTGGTATTACTTCTGGGCCTTCANTTCTTTTCCACTGATCAACATGTCTGTCTCTGTAACAATTCCATGCATTTAAAAAAGATCAATTACTCTGTAGTAAAGATTGAATTCAGGGATGGATNGTGATTCCCCTAGCTGTTCTTCTATTGTTAAGAATATTTTTCACTATTCTGTTTTTTTTCTTTTTTTTCTTTCCATATGAATTTGAGAATTGCTCTTTCCATGTCTTTGAAGAATTTCATTGGGACTTTTATGGGGATTGCATTGAACCTGTAGATTGCCTTTGGAAGAATGGCCATTGTTTACTATATTAATTCTACCCATCCATGAGCATGCATGATATCTCCATTTTCTGAGATCTTCGGTTTCTTTCTTGAGAGACTTAATATCATCAGACAGTTTGTGAAAAAGCTTGAAGAAGCTGAGGAGGAGACAAATCCTGTAGAAGGACCAGCAGTTTCAGTTAACCTGGACCCTGGAGATCTCTCAAGCAATGGACTACCAACCAGCCAGCATATACCAGTTGCTATGAGGANCCCAACACTTATACAGCAGAGGACTGCTGGGTCTGGTTTTAGTTANTGAAGATGCATGTAACCCTCAAGAGACTGGATGCCCCAGGGAATTTAGAAGTCTGTTGGAGTGGGGATTGGGGCTAGGGACATCCTCCTGGAGAAGAGAAACAGGGAGGTGGTATGGGATTTGGAACAGTCAGAGGGCAGACTAGGAGGGAAATAAAATCCAAATTGTAAAATTAATTAATTAATTGATTAAAAAAGAAATTCAATGGAAAAAAAAATAATGAAAGGAAAAAGAAAAAAAAATCCACTAAAAACTGATGGAGTCTGGTTAGTACTGTCCATCTGCTCCTGAGCACGGGGCTTGTTTCACAGTATGGCAGATATCTTCCCATTGAAAAAAGCTGACCTTCCCTGTCCCAGATGATGTCATGTGTGATTACCTTCTTGGCTGGGGTGAAATATTGTGCCCACTTCCATGCCTTTTGTACGCCTTTATCTTGTGCAGGTCTTGTATACAAGGGTCACAGGCTCTGTGAATTTATGTGTGAATCTGCCCTGTTGTGTCTGGGAAATTCTGATTCCTTAAAACCATCCACCAACTCTAGTTCTTGCATTCGATCCACACTGGCTCCATGAGTTTAACCCCATCGTTCACTTACCTGTCTAGTTCTCCCTTATGTGACAGTGTGAAGCCTTTCTGTTTTATTTTCTGTTGCATCCACAAAGTTTCCTGACTTAGAGACATCTAGCCTTTGCTCTTTAATGAGGCTCAGCAGAGAACAAGGCCTCTGTAGTTCTCAACTGGGCTGTGTGTTATACTCTTGGCTAGTTTTACCCGTCTAAATACAATATATATATATATATATATATATATATATATATATATATATATATATATATATAACTTTTTAACTCTGTGTGTGCATGCATGTGTGTGTGCATTGTGTGTGTGTTTTATGTGCACATGTATGCATGTGTCCAAGCTCTGCATGCATAGAGAGGGATGAGGAAGATGTTGGGTGTCTTGTTCTACCACACTTCATGTTGTTTTCTCTAGAACAACAGGAGCTAGGCTGGCAGTTAGCAAGCCCCAGTGAGCCTTCTGTCTCTGCCCCCGACCCCTGAAGGGCTTCATTAGTAAAGTGACCATGACTGGCTTTTAAGTGGATACTCGGGATTCAAATGTACCCACCCCTTATTTCTGTGTAGCAAACACTTTTAACCACTGATGCATCTCCCTATGCTTCTAAAGATATTGATTTTGACAGCTCAGTCAGATATGACATTTTTCAGTGTGATGCTCCATGTAATATAATATGTAAACTTACAAGTATCAATTCTTTAAAATTAATTTGAGATGTAATATCTAGATAAACTAGGAATTAATTCCATCAGCATCTGGCTGGCATACACATATGGCATTATTTCTTAGGTATTATGTGGTAACCCTGCATTTAACACTATGAAGAACTGACAAACTGTATATACATGAATACATAGACATGTGTGTGTGTGTAATTTTGTTGACATATAATTCATATTCCATAAAATGTTGCCTCAGAAATTATGTAATTCAGTTATTGTAAATATATTTACAAAGGTGTGCAAGCAGTGACCACACACACCAGAAAGTGTGTACCCACTAGTCACCATTCTTTGTCCTTTTGTCTGTCCCTTATTAGCCTAACAACAACTACTTTCTATTATGGATTTGATGATTCTCAAAATTTCATAAATGAGGATATAAAATATGTAGCATATTGTTTCTGGATTCTTTCCTTATGATTATGTCTCCAGGGCCCATCTGTATTCCAGCAGGCATGACATTCCACTCTTTTCCAATACTGAATCAACATTATATGCACACAGCACATTTGTGTGTCCTGCATGCATTAATGGACATTTAAGAATTTTGTCCTTGGATTAAAAATGGTGTTGTGAACATGCACTCTGTAGTTTTATGCGTGTATCGAAGTGTGGATCACCGAGTCTCATGGTGCTTTAGATTCTTAACATTGGCAGAAACATATATAAATACTCCACATAAAATACCACAAATAGTTAATTTTAAAAATGTTATTATACATCCAAAGTTCTCTCTCTCTCTCTCTCTCTCTATATATATATATATATATATACATTCTCCTGTCCATCGCTCTTTGCCCTTTTCTGTTTCCTTTTCAGTCCTTCACTAAACCTGGAATTCACCATTCTGACTAAACTGACTGTCTAATGCAGCCACAGGAGCCACCTGTCCGTGTCATGCTTCTGTCCTACTGGAATCACACACATTCACTGTTTTGTGTAGCGTCTGGAGATGGGACTTCAGATGCATCTGTGTCTGCAGTGTTTCATCCACTGTGCTATATTCCCATATCCTCGTGTTCCAGATCGTCCCGGGACTCTAACCTGAATGCCCTTCCAGGGAACCCTGCTGCATAAGGTAACCACAGGTTGTGTTCATCAGGACATGGACAGCTTAGGGGGTCTCTATTCTGTCTACAACACATACCAACCCTGTATTCATCATTATGAAGGACTGTCAAATTGTTTCAAAATGGCACCATTTTACATTCACACTACCAAAATAGAAAGCTTTAAAGTTTCCCCCACTTCACATTGTAATAAGCTTGCTTTATTTATTTATTTATTTATTTATTTATTTATTTATTTAGAATAGTTTAAATTCACAGCAAAATACAGAGCAGGAAATTCAGAGTTCCTCAGACAGTCACAGTCTGCTCGCTTAGGGTAGCCCATATAACTGACACATTTATTATACACAACCACTGTGGGCATCCCATATGACCATGACACATTTGATTGACCACATGTGAACATAGCCTGCTTACTCTAGGTAGTCCATATGGCCATGAAACATTTCTTACAATCACTGAGCTTATACTGACATTGTTATCAGCCAAAATCCATACTTTACATTAGGTTTCCGGCTGGGTGTTGGACATTCCACCAGCATGGAAAAGCTAGCATAACATGTATCCGCCATTGCAATGTCATGGAGAAGAGTTCCATAACTTAAACCATTCTCTGCTTACACATTCTCTTTCCTTTTAGCACCTAGAACTCACCCATCTTCTCGCTTTTCATTGTTCTGTCCACAGTATAAGAGTTGAGAGAATAAAAACTATTTTATTTATGTATCTATCACGTCATTTACAGTTGTATCATCTGAGAATTTTGTACATACAAATCATGCTTTAATTTAGTCTCCTTGAATATTCCCACCTCCCACCACTATTACCTCCATTACATATTTCCTCCTCTAAGTCTACTGTGACTGTCAGTATGGGAATAGAGTAGGGCCATCTACTAGGCCATGGGTAGCCTGCCATGCGCCACATTCCTCAAAGAAAACTGACTCCCTGACCTAGGAACAATCAGTTGCCAACAGGTCCTTAGGTAGGGGTGGGACTTGGTGACCATCTCCCTACTTCATATTGAGATTTTTTTTTCCCCAGCTTGATCTGATCTTGTGTATGTTGTTGCAGCCATCGTGAGTTCAAGTGTTCTATTACCTTCTTGTGATTAGAAAACACTATTACTCTGTAGAAGTCCACTGCCTCTGGCTCATGCCATCTTTTTTGTCTTCCCTTTCTCTGTAGTTCCTGGGCTTGTATGAAGGGGTGTGATATAGATGTCCAGTATAAGGGTGAATATTCCACAGTCTCTTACTCTTTACACATTGCCTTTGCTGTGGGCCTTACCTCCATTCTGCTGTTATGTCATGTGCATATACACAGATGTGTATATGTGTCTGTGTGTGTGCATGTGGGTTTGTGTGCATATGTACATATTCCGTAAGCTACAAATATTAGAATATATACCATATTTATATTTCTGCATCTGAATTAATTCATAGAGTATGATGATCTCCAATTTCATTTGTTTTCTACAAAATGACATAACCTCATTCTTCTTTATGGCTAAATATAACTCAATGGTCTGCTAACATTGGTTTTATTTATTCATTCATCTGTTGATGGAAACCTCGATTTGTCTTAAAGATTTACTGAAAATAATGTTCCAATAAAGATGGATATGCCAATGTCTCTGTGGTTCCCTTGTAGTGCTTAGGGTATATATCCAAGATACATAGCTGGGCTATGTGATAGCACTATTTCTTTATACTGGTTTCCAATAGCAGTGTATAAGGGTTCCATTTTCTCCTCATCTACATTCGCAACTGTTGCCCTTTACTTTCCAATTAGCCAATTTGGGTGGAATGAGATTGGATAATATTTTTTTATTTTTGTATTTTGCTGAAACTACTCTCAGAGTTTTCTAGTGGAATCCTCAGGGTCTCACATATATAAGACTGTGTTACCTTCAAGTAGGATAACGATTTGATTTCTTAATTTTCCATTTGTAACCCTTTTTCAAAGAAGGTCCTTTAAAAAGTTTTTTGTGTATGAGTGATTTGCTTGCATATATGTCTGTGTACCATGTATACGCTCTCTTCACAGAGGCTAGAAATGGGTATCAAATCCCCTGGAATTGGAGTTATTTACAGGTGTCAGCCACCATGTGGGTACTGTGAATTGAACTCAGGTTCTCTGGAAAGGTAGCCACTGCTCTTAACTTCTGAGCCATCTCTCCAGGTCCTTGAATTTTATTCCTTTCATTTCTTGACTTATTTGTCTATTGGAGACTTCAAGGACTGTGTTGACTGAAGACTGAGGAACATGGACATTCATGTCTCATCCCTGACTTTATTGGAACTGTTTGTTAGTTTCCTCCACTTCGTATAAATAAAGTTGGTGCTAGGGAAAGTTGCTCTTTCTCTTATGCTAAGTTTTTGAGAATTCTTTTATATTTTATATATTTTTTTCAAAACAGTCAACAGGTATACCTTTGACAATATTTCCTTCAACTGTGGCATCTCTGTGGATCATGCCTTTCATATTTGATACCAAAAAGCTATTGCCAGACATATGATCACCAGAGTTTTAGATTACCTTAGATTTAAGGCTTTTGTAGTCTTGTGTATTACAACAATTTAGGTCTCATCTATTTTGAGTAAATTCTTGTGAAAGAATATAAGGCTTATGTTTTAATCCATTCTTTTAAAAAGTGTCTTTGGTCACTCTATTGCCTTTGATCTTTTGTCAAGTATCAAGTAACTATACTGATGTACTCACTGATGAATTCTTTCTGTCATAGTTATTTTTTAAAATTATTTTTATCTCTGTTGATTACCGGATCATGCACAGAACAACTACCAGATATTTGGCCTTTCTGGTGGGAGACAGCTATTGATGGGTACTGGCACTACAGCCTATAAGCCACCTTAATAAATATATATTAAAAAGGAAATGGTTCATGTATATATATAATATATAAGTGTGTATATGTAACAATAATAATTCAGGAAATAGTAGCTATCAATAGTGTTAGGTCATGGAAGGGGTTGGTGGTAGTGTATCTGGGAAAGTCTGGTGGGAGAAAAGGGATGAGCAAAATGATGTAATTATAGTTCAATTACAGATATTAAAAAATCAAGACAGGCAATAAACTATGTCAAAAACACCCAGCCTTTTATACTTTTATTGGTATTCTCTCTCATGTATATGTATATGAATGTGTATGTGTATATGTGTATTTGTATGTATATGCATATATATATATATATATATATATATATATATATAATCTTCTGAGTCTATTTTGTGACCATTTTACATTAGACAATCTATAAGGAGGTTCTTTGCTGGAAGAAATTCTTCTCTCAACAGTCATTAGTTGCCTGAAGTTCTTTATCTAGGGGTGGGGCTCTAAGAAGATTTTTCAACTTAATATTAAAATGTTGATTTGATCGATATCGCAATTGTTCTGGTTTTGTTTACACAGAAATATCTAGGGGAAATTGTTTCACAGTAGACTTCCTGGTCTTCTGGTTCTTATACCATCCCCTATCCTTTCCCTGATGTTCCCTGAAGCATGAGTACAGGAGCTAAGGTATAGCTGTAACCCATGGAGCTGGACTGTCCATGATCAGTTGATATCTGTATTGTGTACAGCTGTATTTTTCTGTGATGATTTCCAAATGTGGTAAAGAGAATCTTCTTTTATGAGGGGGTCAGCATACACTTATCTGTGCATGTAAACACAGGGCTCAGAATATAATAAGAAATTTTCTTTGCCTGCCTTCAAATGTTAGTCCTTGTACTGGCTAATTTTGTGTCAACTTGACACAGCTGGAGTTATCACAGAGAAAGGAGCTTCAGTTGGGGAAATGCCTCCATGAGACCCAGCTGCAGGGCATTTTCTCAATTAGTGACCAAGGGGGTGGGCCCCTTGTGGGTGGGACCATATCTGGGCTAGTAGTCTTGGGTTCTATAAGAGAGCAGGNTGAGCAAGCCAGGGGAAGCAAGCCAGTAAAGAACATCCCTCCATGGCCTCTGCATCAGCTCCTGCTCCCTGACCTGCTTGAGTTCCAGTCCTGCATCCTTTGGTGATCAACAGCAGTATGGAAATGTAAGCCCAATAAACCCTTTCCTCCTCAATTTGCTTCTTGGTCATGATGTGCAGGAATAGAAACCCTGACTAAGACAGTCCTATAGGTGAAGTGATAATATTATTATTCTGATTGTCATTTCTATCATAATTAATTTTGTTGCTCATAGTGTAGATGATACCATGTACCACTCACATACTATTTTATTGAACTGATTTCAGTATTTTAGAATAAAAAAAAGATGAATGCTTTTAATGATCGGATTATCCTATGTGCTATATATCTCTACCTTCTCAGTTACCCTTTTTGCAACCCTCTCTCCTTATTGATTATTATAAGGTTTCCAGAATGAACCCCTTTTTAGATAACTTGTAGCAAATAATGGAGAATAGTTGACCATGCTTGTGCCTCACATACATTTTATTCCAGCCTTGGATAGACATGTGTTACTGTCATGATACCAGAAAACCCAAATCTAACAGAGAAGTCAGAATCCTCTCTTCCTCATAAAAACCACCTTATCCATGGGTTTATGTGTGTTTATGAAGTTTATAACCATACCTAATGCTTATAGACCTGTAGCCTGCCCCTCTAAGCCTTCAATGCAATGCATAGAACACATTATGCTGACCTGGCCAATTGTAGAATCTTCTATTCAACCTGTCATATGGACAACCCAAATTCTAACATTTGTAACAAGTATGCAATGGCTAATGATGGAGGACCTAGAATCACATAGGTGATGAAGTTCTTGGCATCATAATGAGGGATTTTCTAGACGGGCTAAATGGAAGTAGAATGACCCACTGTGGGCAGCACCACTGTACAAACCAGTGTTCTTTACTGAGTAAAAAGAAGGAAGCAAGGGAAGTGCCAGCAGTCATCTTTCTTCTTCCTGATTGCAGATGCAACATGACCAGCTGTCTCAAGCTCCTGCCACCATGCTTAAAATAATTTCAACGAATTATTGGTGTTTTGAATCCTGTACTGAGAGTGAATGATGGAGAAGGATTCTGTGATCAATTAATGATGGCTGTGAAGCACCCAGATGGAGGCAGATCGTCTACCAAATATTGGCCAACTGTGTGTGATTTGGATCATGACGGTAGGTGGATGAAAAGAAAATAAAAAAGGAAACCATAGAATATCAGTTATCATTTCATTTAAGACTCGCCTAAGAATATTATAAATATTTCATATAGAAAAAATTTTAGGTGTATCATAAACCCAAATGTAGCTCTTAGGAGAGCAGTGATAGCCACTGTATAGACGTTTCGAAGTCCTTTTGCACCTTGGAGGTGTTCCATGCTTGTGTGACTGTCCAGGAGCACTGGGAACTCTAGAAGCGCAGTCAGTACCTGCCCATATTCTCTCTGTTGCAATTTCACTTCTTGTGGTAGAAAAAAAAATGTCCTTACAGAAATGTTTATTTTGCTCAAAACTCTCACAGAGCAAGGGAAGATGTTTTGTAATTCTATATTTTGTCATTTTACTAAAAATTAATTTTAGTTGCACATGTTCTGTGTGGAGAATTGTTTCCATGAGGCCCTTGGTTTAAATCTACTCAAGTAGCTACAGTGGCCACTGTTACTTAACAATTTCATAGAGACAATAGAAAAGTAAACTTCCATTCAGAATAAAATGGCTTTCTTTCTAGGTTTTAATTTTCCATGTCAATATGACATAAAAAAGAAATCACACCCAGGATTCACTTTGTGTAGACAAACTTCATTCAACTTCATAGCAATGACTAAGGTTCTGGATCCCTCAGTAACTATCAGTAGGCAGCCTGAAGAAGTATGAATAGATCCTGAGTTTCCTAAATTGGTTGTGACCTTTTCTCCTAGACATTCACATCTCTGTTTGTCCATTCAGACTGTGGGAGCTGTCATGATATTATAGAACCGTTGACTGATTACAAGAGTGTTCCCATTTGTCAACAAAATCTGACTTTGCCAAAGCAGGTGTTATGCAGTTATCTTACTTTTCTAAAGGTAATTGAAAAAGCCAGGCTCGATGGTAACAGCATCTGCTTTGTACAGTGATACTGTAAGGCATTGATGTTTTTCTATTAATTTATTTGTTTACTTTGTGTGGGTGCATACAAAATAGTGTTCATGTGGGTATTGGGTGCAAGCTTTTCAGAGGTTATTCTCCTTGTCCACCATGTAGGTTCAGGGACCAAACTCAGAATATCTGGCTGAGTGGAATTTCTTTTACCTACTAAACCATCTCACCTGGCCCTGGACTTTTTTTGTTTGTTTGTTTGTTTTAGAACAAGACCTGCCATTTGTCCCAGACTGCAGGAACTTCTGAAACAAGTTTGACTCTCAATATTTCCCAAAAGCAATGAATCTTTTTCTTTCCCTCTGTGAGTACTTTTATCTTAAAGGCAATGGTCAAAACGAGGAAGCCCTGTTTAGAAACTCAAGCCGGAGCCAAGGCACATATTGAAAGTAGTGATCGCTTGGCTTCACCTTGCCTTGACTTCTGGTTTTTTCATTTGTTGTCATCCATGTGTTTCCTCAAGCAATTTCCTAAAAACAACATTTTTATATCAGTTCATATTCCCTGCAATTTCCATCCAGACTAATGTACCAGTGTGCAAATTAAATTTTAATATGATCATGTACATTATAATAGGAAAAAAGGAATGGTTATTCAAAAAATGTGGCACACAATTAACTGTTTGGGCTCATTCGCATTATTTAAAACATGTGCAAACAAACAAACAACAGAAAAACATAAAATGAGAGGATGGATGGTAAAGGAAGAGGAGTGAAGGAAGGAAGGGAAAGGTGATGAAAAGGCAAACAATTAAGGAATTGGAAAACTGGCACAGCATCGCAGAAAAGCTAGTATTCTTTTTTAAGACTCCAACTTTTTAAAAAGCAAAACAAGTTTTTAAAAAACTACAATTAAATAATGGCCTGGGGTGGATAGGTGGCACATGACCAGAGTCTCTGGGTTTGATCCTAGTATTCAGAAAACAGCAGCAGCAGAAGCAGAAGTAGCAACAATAACAGCAACCACAGCAGAAGAAACAGCAATAGCAACAACAAAAACAACAGCAAAAACAAAAACAAAACACCCCAAATCCAAATCAATAAAAGTATATAAAAGCTGAGAAAAAAAAAAACCCAGTCTGTCAAGATCAGAACATTAGTAAATAGCATACCACTATATGAGGAAATGTTTATGATAACCACACTAACTGGGTGTTTCCTAGAAAATAGCTTTAAGAAAACAGTTGTAGAATTGTTCCTAGTTTTGGGAGGTAAACATTGAAAATGTGATGAAAATGTTCCCTTTTCCTGAGATAAAGGAAATGAAAATAACATGCCACTTAAACCTAAACTTAGAAAATCTACAATGTATTATGTAACACAAAGAATTTAGGTAAGAAAAAGAATATTCACCTGTAATATAAATTGTTAGAAAGCATTTAAATGATTGGTCATATTCATTACGTTTCCAGAAAACGTTTATAATTTTCTTATATAGTTCTTATATTTCTTAGAGAAACATGCTATGCACAATGATTTTCACTCTTGTGTTATTTCTGTAAGAAATAAAGCAATATAAACCCACAATTGAAAGATAAGGTTTGTGTAAAGTAATAAAGACCTTTGTCTTCCAAAGTTTGGAGCTAAGTCAAAAGGATGGACTATCCAGAGACTACCCCACTCAGGGATCCATCCCATCATCAGCCACCAAACTTAGACACTATTGCACATGCCAGCAAGATTTTGCTGACAGGGCTTTGATATAGCTATCTCTTGTGAGGCTATGCCAGTGCCTGGCAAACATAGAAGTGAATGCTCACAGTCATCTATTGGATGGAACACAGGGCCCCCAATGGAGGAGTTAGAGAAAGAACCCAAGGTGCTGAAGGGGTCTGCAACCCTATAGATGGAACAACAATATGAACTAACCAGTATCCCCAGAGCTTGTGTCTCTAGCTGCATATGTAGCAGAAGATGGCCCATTCGACCATCATTGGGAAGAGAGGCCCCTTGGTCTTGCAAACTTTACATGCCCCATACAGGGGAACGCCGGGGCCAAGAAGTGGGAATGAGTGGGTAGGGGAGCAGGGCGGGGCGAGGGTATAGGGAACTTTTGGGATAGCATTTGAAATGTAAATAAAGAAAATATGTAATAAAAATTTAAAAAAAAAAAGATAACAAAAAGACCTTTGTCTTCAACTACCCAGTGAAATATTAGTAAATCACACTTGTGTATTAATTTAGAAACTGGAAATGGTGCCAGGGTCATTTTGATTTCTGTTAATGTTTGAGGAGGACTGCCATCTGGTGATATTAGAGACATACAGTGTTTTCAAAGACAATAATTATAATTTAATACTAAGAGACTGAAGGAGACTAATGCCATTTCTCTCTAGCAACATTCTATATGGATTGTGTATCACATGACTTCAGTTTTGTAAAAGCACATCAATTTGTTTATAAAAGCAACATAATTTCTAAAATGTAGTGATCATTAGGACAAAGAACTAGTCAGTAGCAACTGAAAGGAAGAGAGGTTGATTTCGGCTCGTGGTCTCAGAGGTTTGTAGTCCATCCTAATTGGGGAGGCACAGTGGAGCAGTTTGGTCTGTGGCAAAGTGAGGTGTTGGTTGCTTGCATGGCAATAGATCAGGAATCAGAGAACAAGATGCAAATGGAGGTAGGTTAAAAAACTAACAACAACAATAAACAACAACAACAACAACCTCCAACCATGTACTCCTAATGTCATTTGGCAGCCAGGACCAGTGTCCCAAAGGTCCTATATGCTTCAGAAACAGCCCCATTAGCTCTTTTTTCCCACTGTTTGTGGAACAAGTACTCAGAACATGGATCTGTAGGGGCATTGCAGATCCATATCAGAACTAATAAATATAAACACACATACGTGTATATACTAGTGGAGCAAATGCTATGTGTAATGTGTCAGAGGAATTAAATGTGAGGAACTTTTTTTTCTTTTGTATATTTCCCCATTTATTTCTGTGATGGTTTATTTCTATATTTCATAAGAGACCTTCAGACATTCTCTCATTTCTGTATGATACTTGCATAGCTCCCATCCCTAAATTTGCTATAGCTGTAGATACCATTTAGCCTTCAAAGATACTACTCTCTTTTTAATGGTCTCACTTTACAACAACAGGTAATAGTGTATCATTTAAGAAAACCATCATGTGGTACTTGGGTTGACCCAGCCATAGGCAGGATGTGGCTGCCAGAGAGTGCTGTGTATCTTCGGCAGGAGCCACATCCTCCTCCCACCAGTTCTTTTTATAGGTAATGGCAGTGCCTAGGTTTCTGGCACTAAAAAAAAATTCACATTTTAAAAATTGATCTCATATCCTCACTTTTTTTTTTCATGAGCAATTCTCAGGATAAGCTTAATACAGAACATAGGGTATCCTGTTTATGAAAACAGTAGGTGTTAGGGGTTCAAATAACTACGTTTACTTAGCTAAAATATGAGCAAGCTGTAAAAATAACAATCAAACAACAGTTGGTTGTTTTGTTAGAAATGATCTATCCTTTGTTATCTCAAGGAAACCCTCAAATTTCTTGTCTGTTAGACTATAACTTGCAACATGCCAAGGTCTAACCTGTTCTAATGGAACAATGCACTGAAATTAGCCTTGCTCACAGTAGTCTTAAAAATTCTCGGGTCTTGTATGTTATACAAAAATAAATACTGAAGCAGGTGTCTCTTGTGGACATCACTGGATCAAGATAAGTTCTTGCTTCTTTCTCATGTTTACGTACACAGAAGATTAAACGGGAGCCTTAGCTCCTTTAAATTGACAGCTACCCTCTCTTTGGGAAATTGGTACCCGTGAAAGAGCAACTTCCATGTTCTGACTTTTGAGAAGTACATTCTCATGTCTGAGCATGTGCAGAAGCGGCGACAGTTTTGATGATTGTAATGCTACAGAACAGCGATACACGTTTAAAAGTCCAATATTCTCACGGAAAAGGCGAAGCAGACGTAATTTTATACAGTGATCTTGAAATGAAATCCATTTATTTGACTTAGTCAGTGGCAACAAAATCTTACTTCCCAAGGTCTGCAGATGAAACTGTGTTTCCCCGTCGGGCGGCCCATGAATTGCGAACGCTTAGAAGCTGCCATCTGTGTGCAACAGCCACACCCTGGGGTTTATTACCAAGGTCGTTTTTATGACTTTCTACAAATGTGCTTTGTATCTCTGAGATGTAGTTATAAATGTTCGACTCTGTCTGGAAATCCACAGAAGGTCTCCGAAGGAAACCTCAGGGAAAGTGTGGAAACTGCCCCAGGTAAGAGAGGCGGAGAGAGTGATATACAGAAACTAGAACAAAGTTAAATAAGCAGAGGCGGGACAGGAAGCCTGGTCAGAAATGAGACACACATCACCTGTGTTTTGTCAACAGTGGCTTGGCAGCCAGAATAGGAAGGACAGAGGAAGTTAAACCCATGCTGGTGTCCAGAAGTCAGCTACAGTAAGTGATCCTCTTGGGCCAGATGGTTTTATGGCCTTTGTAAACAATAGATTTGCATAATGCTTCCTCAATAATCCTGTCAGCAGCAGCACTGAGCTTGAAAACAATACACAACTGTGTGCTTTCTGAATGGTCAGCTTTCTAAATGTCCAAATGGTCATAAAGGGGAAATTGGGATGTTGCATAGAGGACCGGAGTTGATAAATAAAAGGCTTACTCAGGCCAGTATGAGCAGCTACGAGACATCCCAGACGTTGATGCTTGGAAGTACTGGGTTACTCCTGATGATCATATTATAAGCTGATCATCAAAATCGGGGGAGGGCTTCTCCGATTTCAGGCTTTGGAAAGTTTCCTTGTTTGCACTGAGTTGTAGCTTCCTGTGACTTTTGATTCTGAGGCTTGGCTGGCTGCCATCGGCTTCCTTCTTAAGAAGAATCAACAAAATCAAGTTGTTTTGAATTCTTTCCTAATACACACGGGGCATCCCGAATGACCTCAGGATGTGGGAGCTTCACAGGCTGGAATATAATCCTCTCTTTCAACAAGTTGGAAACCCTCTTCGAACTCCTCCATCAGTCTATCTAACTTAACAGTTAGGTGACTGCTCTGCTGGCAGCTGTAGTTTTCTCCTGCACATAACCTGAAAAAGAACTGGCCCATGGTATGTGATATCAGTGATAGACTCACCAAAAGAAGGCACAGTTGGCTGCATAACAAGGCGATGATGGTCAGATACTGTCCTGAAGGAAAGGTTGACAGATTCACTGGCCTTGCTTAGACAGGTCACAAAGTCCGTGCAACAGAACTTTAAGGACTGCCAAGACTGGCAAGAGAGAGCCATGGAGTCTGCTGACATGACGAGCCTACTATGTAACCAAGTCCTTATAGCACGTCATCTTCTGCTCCGGAAAAATTGGAAAGGGCCACAAAGCATTGGGAACGATTCTCTATCTCCTGGATTTCAAAGAAGAGCAAAAAGATTTAATTCGGGAAAAAAAAAAAAAGCACATTTAAGGAAACATTCATGATTTTTCAAACTGGGTACCCTGGTGTAAAATTTAAGAAAATTATACGGTACACACAAAATATCATCAGCTCTGCTTATTTCACAGAGTAGCAGGTTGGGGATCTGTGCTAGTCAGCTTTTATTGTCAAACTGATATAATCTAGAATGGTCTGGGAAGAGGGAAACTCAATGAAGAATTGTTCAGACCTAATTGACCTGTGGCTCTGTGGCCATATCTGTGAAAGACAATCTTGATCATTGTAGGAGGACCCTGGGAATCCCTGGGCAGATGGTCCTGGGCTGTCTCAGAAAGAGGACTATACATGAGCCAGGGACTGATCCATAAGCAAAATTCCTTTCTGATTTCTGCTTCAGTTCCTGCTCTCCTGTCTTCTCTCAATGATGACCTGTGACCTTGAAGTATAAGCTGAACTCATCTCTTTCCTCCCTTACATTGCTTTCTACCAGATGGTTTTATCGCCACGATAAAGCAGACAGGAACCTATGTTACTTTCCAGTGATGTTCTTCAATACAAAACATGGCAGGCATCACTTGTAATATAAAATTTTCCTGTATCAACATCAACAGGTAAAATAAACCATGTGATTAATATTATAATACAAATTATTGAGTCCAATAAATATAGTTTGATATATTTTATATTATTTGTACTAAATCTGAAATGTAGCACCTATGTGAAAATGTACAACACATCCCAGCTTTTACTAGACACAATAAATAATCCAGCTGGCTAGCAGGTGTATAAATGTCTATCTATCTGCCTGTCTATCTATCTATCTATCTATCTATCTATCTATCTATCTATCTATCTATCTTGCTGCTCCCAGGGACAACTCAGTTCTTTACCTTCTCCAGTGCATACATGACCTATCATCACTTTATAGTCTGGTGGGTATCTTCATTGTTGGGTACCAGCCTATCCCTTCTTTTTGTCTTGAAACATGTTGCTATTTTGGCATCATATTTTTGTAGCTGCCAAGACAGAGGCAGAAGGCAGGCAGAAGGGCTTCTCTGTTCATGGGGAAATAATACAAAGATTTGGAATGTTGCTTGAGTTTGATGAAGCACAGTCTTGGGTCTTCCGTAACATCATGAAAAATGACAATATCACCTGTTGTTCTTGTACACAGGAGCATACTTGAGTACATGCTAGCAGGAGGCACCTACAACCTCATGGATTAACTTGGTCTTTTGAGTCAGGAAGAACAAGGTTTTTCAACAAAATAACAACAAAATTCAAGTGGAAAACCAAATCTCAATTATAAATAAAACAGACCAATTTAAAATAAAATCAAAACAAAAAAACAATACTAACAACAAAACAACATAGAAAAAGCAACAGCTTTCTAGTCCTGAGCTGTTCAAAGACTGAATGGGATCCTGAATGCTTTAATATTAAGTTTCATATATATACATTCTCAAAATATGGAAATATTATGGTATTATGTTTCTTAGCTTGCTTTTTAAAATGCCATCATGTTATTTTGATTTCCATTATCACACAAATGACTTTATTTCTATATTTGTTATAATTTAGATTTTTCCTTTTGTGACTTTCTGCATTTTCTCTTTAAGTCTCTGCTATTTTGGATACAACTAACCAGATGATTGTCATTGTCTATATGTTTTTACACTTTTTTTGTCTCTGTATTTTTGTGCATTTTGAGAAATGTTCTTCATTTTAATTTAGCCTGCATTGCTGAATTTTCTTTCTACATTTCTTGTTCTTTGTACATAAAATTCCTCCCTGAACTGGAGTCATGAAGCTATATCCCATATTAATATTTTATTCATTTACTTATTTATGTGCCTCATACCTAAATATTTCATGCCTCTGGAATTGACACTTGTATGTGGGAAGGTAAATAAATGATTGGAGGCATCGTTTTGAACTGAGTTTTGTGTGATGCCCCCAGAGGCCAAACCAAAATGTAGTCACTCATGCTTAGTGCTGTCAAACTGAAGCTTAGAGGAAGTTGGTAAATCCCCAAACTGAGTAGTTTTCCCTAAAATCAGGAGATTTGAAGCACACAATTGGAAAGGGTCTTGACATCTCGGACAGGCAACAGAAATAACTTAGATATAAAAAACAGGGGTGGGGAGGTAAATAATCAAATTTTTTTATTACTTTTTCCTTAAAAAAAAAAAAACAAAAAACAAAAAACCAAAACTGTGAGGCTCTTTGTGTGTGCCTTTACAGGCCAGAGAGCAATCTTCAGAGTCCTTCCCTAACAGCAATCTAGCCTACTTTTTGAGCTAGGGTCTATCAGTGTTTAAGGATTAGCTAACTAGGCGAGGCTGCTGGTCAGTGTGCCCAGGGATCTAGTTCTGAGAGTGCCTGTAGGCAAGCCCATATGTTGCTTTTCTTAAACATGGGTTCGGGCCATCCAACTCAGGTCCTCACACTTGGAAGGCATGCACTTGATCAACTGAGACATATCATCATCACTTCTTAATTTTTATTTTATTTATTAGAAACAGTTTCATGAAATACATTATGATTGTTTCCCTTTTCCTCAACTCCTTCTAGATCCTCCCCACGTGCCTACCCACCCAACTTCATGCTAAATTTTACTCTCTTTCAAACAAAACAATAAAAGTATTTTTTCATGCTATTTTGTTATTCTGTTTCTGCCCAAGCCACCTTAAAAAAAAATTGTTCTGCTGTGCTCAGTGGCCTCCTGATTTTTGGATGGGATGCTGTCTGCTCTATGAATCTCTAAAGCCAATAACGTTTTTCCAATAAACTCAGTAAGATCGTGGGTTGATCTTAAACTCTTAACTGTGCTTGGTAGTTGTGGTTTGAATGTGCTTGGCCCAGGAAGTTGCCCTCCTTGGAGGTGTGGCCTTGTTGGAGTAGGTGTGGCCTTGATGGAGGAAGTGTGTCACTGTGGGTGTGGGCTTTAAGTCCCTCGTCCTAACTGCCTGGAAGTCAGTCTGCTCCTAGCTTTCTTTGGATAACGATGTAGAACTCTCAGCTCTTCCAGCACCTTTCTTGCCTGAATGTTGCTATGCTTCCTGCTATAATGATACTGGACTGAACCTCAAAATCTGTAAGCTAATCCCAATTAAATTTTGTCCTTTATAAGAGTTGAGTTGACTTGGTCATGGGGTCTCTTCACAGCAATGGAAACCCAATTAAGACACTAGTTGAGCACTAAATTGCCAGAATACCCTTGATAACCACTCTTTCTGTACATCCTTCTGTAGCAGTGGTCACTCTTTCTGCACATGCTTCTGTAGCAGTGGTTATCCTGAGCATGCAGTCTCTGTTTTCCTTTCTGATGTTTTTTGGCTTTTGTTGTCACTTATTCTTTTCAAGTAAGCTTTAGAATCTACTTGTGACTTTTCAGCGTGGGGCATCCCAGGATGTCAACTCAAAATAGCATAACATATTACAAGAAGACTAGGCATCCCCCCTCCTATCAAGGATAAACAAGCCATGACAGTAGGAAGAAATGAGTTTGAAGAATGGGCAAGAGTCAGGAACACCCCTAATCCCACGGATAGGAATCCCAAGCTACTCAATCATAACATATTTGCAAAGGACCTATCTCAGATACAGGATCCATGATTGTCCCTTCAATCTTTGTGAGCTTCTATGAGCCCTGCTTAGTTAATTCTTGTGGTGTCCTCACCCTCTCTGGCTCCTACTATCCTTCCTCTTTGCCTCTTCAGGGTTCGCAGAGCTCCTAATGTTTGACTGTGGTCTCTGCCACTACATTCATCCATGGTATCCTGTGGTCTTGTTTGCTGGCCTACCTCGTCTGCCATATCAGGTTTGCACTTTTCTTACTACTTAGTCTGTGTTGTTATTGTATATTTTACTATGCAGTTTAGCTTTGTTAGCATTTTCCTCGTGAATATTAGGGCTATACATTACAATAAAATAAACATTGTTCAGAGAAGCCAGGAGACTCCAACAATAAAAATATTAGGATCAATGCATTTGTTACAGTTTTTCCATCACATTTACAAACAGTAAAGGCAACTACTCTCAGTGTTCTCTGCTTTGTACCATTCTAGAACAGGAAGGTGAGGTTTAGCCTGGACAGGGTCAGATCAGACACTGCCTGAGGTCCTGCCTGCCTTGAGAGTACCTTGCTCCTAAGAGGCACAACCCCCAGGGTCCCTCATGGCATTGGTGTGCTTTTGATGAATGTTAAAGCCAAAACAACAGGACAAATCAATGCTGCATTTCTTTTTAGAATAGTAAAGACTATTCTTGAAACTTCTATTTTCTAATTACTAATTGCTGATATAGAAATGCAGTTTTAATTTTGAGTTATGTTCTTTTCTTACAAAGCTGAAAAAATATTGGCAATACAAAAATTTATCTACTAATTATTTGGGGGGCTTAAATGTATCTATACAGACTTTTCTTTGCTTAAAATGGGGTTGAATTCCAATAAAACCAATGTAACTTGCAAATATTCTAAGTCAAAGCACAACTAGTGTACCTAAGCTTTTCGATGTCAAAATGCACAATGCATTGTATCATGGAGCAGCTGCAGCATCTGGTACCCATGGACTGATGGAGAGCTGTGGATTATTTCTGAGGATCCCCAGCCTCATGGGAGTATTCTATAGTGTATTGCAACCAAAGAAAAGATAGAAATTCAAAATTGGAAATGTACTTTACACTGGGTGGATATTGCTTTTGTGGCAAGTTAAAAATAAGGAACTGTAAAAAACCAATTTATCATCCACAAATAATGAAATATTTTGTTTTCCCTTTTAAAACTCTGACATGGAGTCATGCCCCTATCTTTTACAAAATTTAGATTTGTGTCAGGGTCTTCTGAGGTTGCTTTGGTTGTCCTCACAATCACTGTGTATCTGAGGCTGTCCTTCAAACTTAAATTCTTCTGTCTCAGGTTCTTGAGTAGTTGGGATTATAGCATATACCACTATCCCTGGCTGTGAACTTAATTTATTTGCAGGAATGCTGTGTTTATTGGTGTAACTGATTTTATTGTATATTATGTAAAGATAGCCTTTGTAGACATACTCATCATCTTGCTTATGATTTCAAAGTGAAACCTCCTGAGGTTGCACCTTTAACTGTGATGATTCCTAGAAGGTTTTACAAACACCTTTTATCTTGCATTCATAGTTTATTCATATATCATGAAAAGATTTTATTTTTTTTTGTTTTTAGCCATCTAATAGTAATATCACTTCATGTTCTTTGCTTCTTCATTAATATGATAAATTGCAACTTTTCAAATATTAACCCCTGATTCTTAGGATATAGGTAATATAGTCAAAACATACTATCCTTTCCTGGCCATTTGCCTGATCCATTAAAACATAAAACTGCATTCGTGACAGCATTCTGTTACAAAATGGAAGTAATTTATATTCTTTGGTTTGCACAGTTCTAGTTGTGACAGTATACTGCACAAACATGAGGTCCATTCATCCAAGTCTCCTTCACCTACATCTATGTTGTCATAAGGATTTCTCTGTTCCTAATTAATATGGAAGAATGGAATGGTTATGATTACAGATGCATCTTCACAGCATTCCTTTATGAAATGGAAGTGGACAGCTTCCTTATTTAGGTTGGTTCTGAAAGAGAGAGATGAAATGAAATCCATCGAGTAAACTGAACCAGAATAGATATCTGCTTGCCTACCTTTTGTAGAACAAAATAGGATTTGAAGCAAATGCTTGGTTGTTTATGAACAATAGCTAGCCTTTGCTTAAGTGGTTAGTGATATGCAATAAAGAAAATTGTAAAATGGATGCCCAGTGCTTGTGTAGGTAATATATATTCAAACGTTTGATAATGGGATCATATGTATACATGTGTCTTCTGTTTATGATCAATAAGGCTATTAATAATCAAGACCACAAAAACATTTTATTACTTGTTATTGGTTACTTTTACTTTCAAGCCCCCACTATTGTACAGTAACTCATGTGCAAAACATCTGTGATAGTAAACATGGAGGTTGCATTTGGTTTCAGTTCTATGAGCTTCTTATTAAGTATGATCTTGTTATCTTGTGGAGAAGTCAAATGAACAGTCATAGAAACCCAGTGTTGCATTCCCACTCTATTACCTGTTCCAAGGTGTGACAATTGGATAGACATCATTATACTTTTAGTCTCTGCTCCTTCATGAGAGAAGCATGTTTATTCAGAGAAATTGGTATTTTTTCTTGAGGTTTACATTGGCCATCTTTGATTTCAGTCTTCTTTCAGCACCTCAATTTGTGGAATGGCAAAATGCCATTGTGTCCTGTACAAACATTCTATTGAATAGGGCACACAGATTATGAATCATATCTAGCAACAATGGGCTTATGTCTATGACACTCAGTGGTGTTACCACATCATCAAAAAAAATAAAATAAAATAAAATAAAAAACAATTGGCCTAACAGAAAGATTGGGAAAGATAACTTGGGGGGCGTTTTATGACTCCTGATTAAATAATTGCCAATTTACACACGAGGTCTGAATCCAGCAAGTTGCATAAGAAATTTGGTTTTGACATTAAGGCACTGCCCTTAGTATGACGTCTATGAAATACTTTTAGAGCCTTTTCCTTCTTGCCATAACCTTAAGCATGATACCTCTGATGTAACACATGCTTAAGGAAATCATGATTTTATAGAGCCAGAAATTTCTAGATATTTTGAACTTCCTATCCTATTGTCATAATAGTCAGACAGATCTGTCTATGCAAAAAATTGATCCTAGCTATTAGGAAGGTTGAGGAGTGTAACTATAAGAAAGCCTATATCTGGAAGGAAGCATCTCTGGGCACTTCAGTTACTACCTTTGTCGTTCAAGTCAACAAACACCTCTACCACACCACTAAAAACTCAAGGTTAGATTCAGCGGAAGTATAAGTCAAATAAGCCTTTTCCTCCCGAAACTGTTTTGGTTATGGTCTTTAATCACAACATTAGTAACCCTAACTAGAACAAGACAGAAATTGGTACCAATATTATGGAGGTATTTCAGTGACAGACCTGACTATGTTCTTGGGAGGGTTGTGAAAGGACTTTGGAACTTAGGGCTAGAAAAAGCCATTGAGTTTTCAAAGTTGGGTGAGATGTTCTGTGGATGATAAGAATGTTGAGAGCAATGCAGATGACTGAATCCTGCTGTGTGAAGGTTCAGTGGGAAGTTTCAAGTCTCTTAAAGACTGAGTCAAGGCTGTTTGCTATCTTGAGTGGAGAAGAGTGAGGATTAAGAGTGTTCAGTTATTTGACTAAACAGTCAGCTATGGTTAAGAAGAGGCCAGAAACACTGACGCAAAACATTTTTTTAAAAAATTGGTTCGGGCTGGTGAGATGGCTCAGTGGGTAAGAGCACCTGACTGCTCTTCCGAAGGTCCGGAGTTCAAATCCCAGCAACCACATGGTGGCTCACAACCACCCATAACAAGATCTGACACCCTCTTCTGGAGTGTCTGAAGACAGCTACAGTGTACTTACATATAATAAATAAATAAATCTTAAAAAAAAAAATATTGGTTCAATTTATGTTGTCTATCTGGAGCTAAGAAATTAGCAGTGATTTAGAAGAGACCAGCATCATTGAGGTGAAATCTTTTGGAAAGTGTTTCCTGAGGGTTAATACCCAGAAACATTGTTTCAGAGGTAGCCAATGGTGAACCTTGTGCTTGCAGCTGAACTTGAGTAGTGTAAGGGTTTTCACCTGGGTGGTACTGTTTTTGAAAGCATGGAGGGGCCGGGCTTGGTGGCTCATGCCTTTAATCCCAGCACTTGGGAGGCAGAGGTAGGTGGATTTCTGAGTTCGAGGCCAGCCTGGTCTACAGAGTGAGTTCCAGGACAGCCAGGGCTACACAGAGAAACCCTGTCTCGAAAAACCTAAAAAAAAAAACAAAACAAAAAACAAAACAAAACAAAACAAAAAAACCGAAAGCATGGAGGGGTCATGGAGAGCAACTGTTGCTTGGCATTGTGAGAACCTAGGGAAGGTAACTGATGAAGGTACTGCCTCAGTAGCAGTTGAAAGCCCAGGACTGGAGAGGCTATGCAGAGAATTTGAGAATTGGGAACATGAAGAAAGTAGAGGAAAGGCTACTGGTGAAGGTGCAGGACAGTTGCTTCAAGAGACCCCAGCATTTTGGAGATGGTAGGATGACCACCAAGAACAGCAGCAGTATTCAGTGGAGCCTAGAAGACAAGCTTTGTGTTCTGTGGATGATGGAGCTAGAGAAGTCATCAAAGCCCTTTGAAGGAGCACAGAAGATGGTAAGTGTATCATAGACATTGGACACTGAATTATCTAGATAGTAGAAATTCGGTTTTACCTTGTTCAGCTTATAACTGTTCCCTGGTTCTCCTTTTTGATGTAAGAAATATTTAACTTATATTTGATTTTATAGGAACTCATGATTGAGAGATATTAGATAGTCAAAGACATTGGGTTTTAAAAGAGACTATTATAATTTTATTTATTCTTCCCTCATATATGATATCTGGAAAGCAGATTCCCCTCCCTCCCCGTCTGTCCTTCCAATAGTACCTCCTCCTTCATTTCTTCTCAGAAAAGGGCAGGCCTCCTATGGATATCAACTAAACATGGCATATCAAGTTACAACAAGACTAGGTACCACACCTTATATTGTTGGCTGAGGCAACCCAGGAGGAGGAAAGGGGTCTCAAAATCAAGCAGAAGTATAAGAGACAGCCCTAGCTCTCACTGTCGGGAATCCTAAAACAAGACCATACTACACAGCCATACCACATATGCAGATGACCCAGGTAAAACCCATGCAGGCTCTTCGTTGCTTCTGTCTCTGAGCTCCTTTGAACTTATGCTAGTAGTTCTGTTGGTTTTCTTTGGTCCTAAAGTCCCTTCTCCCTGCCTTCTGTAGGATTCCCTGAGCTCAGCCTAATGTTTGGATGTGAGTCTCTGGATCTGTTTTAATCAGAGGCTGACTAAAGTCTCTCCAATGGTGATTATGCTAGACTCCCATCTACAAGTATAGCGTGTTATTATTAGGGAACATTTCATTGACTGTCGTTTGTCGGTCTGTCCATCTACTCATCTCTATCTATCTATCTATCTATCTATCTATCTATCTATCTATCTATCTATCTATCTATCTATCTATCATCACCCATCATCTATCTCTCTATCATCTATCTGTTTTTAATCACTTGTCCTGTTTTGTTCTACCCTTGGTCTCTGAGATAGCCAGCCTAGTTTCTGGTCCTATATGTAGTAACAGCAGTAGGCTTCTTCTTGTGGCATGGATCTCAAGACGGACCAATCATTGGCTGGCAACTCCCATAATTTCTCCACCACCTCTACCTCAGCACATCTTGCTGGCACTACAAATTTATGTTGACAGTTTTGTGGCTGGGTTGGTGTCCTAATTCCTCCACTGAAGTCTTGTTCATTTACAGGAGGAGGTCTATTCAGGTTCCATATTCCTCATTATGAAGATACTTATCTAGGGTCATTCTCATAGATTGCTGGAAGTTTTCATTATACTAGTTTTCTACCTTGCCCTCAAAATGTCCCCCAAATTCCAGTTGTCTCTCCAGGTACTCTCTCCCTCCATTTTCTCCTACTGGATCCCTCCTGTTCATGTCCCCGCCTGCCTCCAATGTCATATGTGTTCTATTCCCCCTTGTTACTTAGCCTCTTTGAATCTGTGGATTATAGTGTGATTATTATTTACTTTACAGTTAGTATCTACTTATAAGTGAATGCATACCATTTTCATTTTTCTGGTGCTAGGTTACCTCACTAAGGATGTTTCTGTAATCCTATTCATTTACATGTAAATTTCATGATGTTGTTTTTTTCAATAATAATTCATTGTGAAAATATATACATTTCCTTTAACTATTCTTTGGTTGAGACATCTCAGTTGTTTCCAATCTCTGGCTATTATGAATAAATATGCTATGAACATAGTTGAGCACATGATAGGATTGAGTATCCTTTAGGTATATATCCAGTAGTGGCATACCTGAGTATTGAGCTAGATTGATTCCTAATTGTCTGAGAAACCATCATATTGATATCTAAAGTGACTGTACAAGTTTGCGCACTCCAGCAATGGTGGAGTGTTCCTCTTAGTCCACATCCTTAACAGCATGAGCTGTCACTTGTGTTTTTAACCTTAGCCAGTCTTATCATTCTGATTTGCATTTTAATTTTCACTTTCCTGATGGCTAAAGATGTTGAACTTTTCTTTAAGTGCTTCTTGGCCATTTGAAATTCCTCTGTTGAGAATTCTGTTTAGATATGTACCCCATTTTTAAATTAGATTATTTGGTTTGTTGAAGTCTAATGTCTATAGTTCTTTATATATTTTGGAAATTAGCACTTTGCCAGATGCAGAGTTAGTGAACATGTTTTCCCATTCGAAAGACCGCAGTTTTGTGTTATCAACAGTGTCCTTTGCCTTATAGAAGCTTTTCAGTACCATGAGGTCCCATTTAATAATTGTTTATCTTAGTGTCTACATTATTGGCATTCTGTTCAGAAAGTTGTCTTCTGTACTAATATGTTCAAGGCTATTCTTTACTTTTTCATCTACCAGGTTTAGTGTATCTGATTTTATATTGAGGTCTTAATTCACTTGGACTTGAGTTTTATGCAGGTTTGATAGATATGGATCTGTCTGCATTCTTCTACATGCTGACATCTGATTAGTCCAGCACCATTTGTTAAAAAGAATTTCTTTATTCCTGTTTATAATTCTGGCTTCTTTATTGAAAATCAGGTGTCCAGAGATATGTGCGTTTACATCTGGATCTTCAATTCTATTTCTTGTGGTTTTTATTTTGATAGCTCTTGTAATAGTTTGAAATGAAGATGGTGGAGGGATTTGTTGCATAAGATTGTCTTAGCTATCCTGGGCTGTTTGTTTTTCCATGTGAAATTGAGTATTGTCCTTTCAAGGTCTTTAAAGAATTGTGTTGCAATTTTGATGAGGATTGCCTTGACTCTGTAGATAGCTTTGGTAAAACGAATTTTTTTATTTAAACTATGTTATTCCTACCATGAGCATGGGAGATCTTTCCATTAGTTTCTTTCTTCAAAGGCTTGAGTTCTTCTCATACAGGCCTTTCACGAGTTTGCTTAGAGTTATCTCAGAATATTTTATATTATTTGTGGCTATTGTGAAGGGTGACATTTGTCTGATTTCATTCTCAGCCCTTTTATATTTTGTGTATAGGAGGGCTACTGATTTTTTGAGTTAATATTATATCCTGCCACTTTGCTGAATGTGTTTATCAGCTGTAGGAGTTTCCTGGTAGAATTTTTTTTGGTTGTTTATATATATCATCATATCATCTGCAAAAAGTAATACTTTGATTTATTCCTTTCCAGTTTGTATCCCCTTAATCTCTTTTAGTTGTCTTATTGCTCTAGCTAGGACTTCAAGTAGAATATTGAATAAATACGGAGAGAGTAGATAGCCTTGTCTTAGCCCTGATTTTAGTGGAATTGAGTTTCTTTCCACTAAACATTAAATTGATTTTGGCTATTGGCTTTGCTGTATATTACCTTTACTATGTTTATGAATGTCTATTGATCACCAGTCTCTCTAAGACCTTCATCATGAAAGGGTGTTGGATTTTGTCAAAGGTTTTTTCAGCATCTAATGAGATGATAATGTATTTTTTCTTTCAGTTTGTTTATATGGGAGATTACAATAACAGATTTTATATGTTAAACTGATCCTGTATCTCTATTATGAAAGCCACTTGATCATGATGGATGATATTTTTGATGTGTTCTTGGATTAGGCTTGCAAGTATTATTTTTGCATCAATGTCCATGAGGGAAATTGGTCCACAATTCTCTCTTTGTGTGGTTTGTGTATCAGAATGACTGTAACTCTCATAAAATGAATTTGGCAATGTTCCTTCTGTTTGTATTTTGTGGAATAATTTGAGGAGTATAGTAATAAATATTTTAAGAATCCCGGCATGGCAGTGCCTGGCAAATACAAAAGTGGATGCTCACAGTCATCTATAGGATGGAACACAGAGCCCCCAATGGAGGACCTAGAGAAATTACCCAAGGTATTTTGTGGAATAATTTGAGGGGTATAGTAATAAATATTTTAAGAATCCTGGCATGGCAGTGCCTGGCAAATACAGAAGTGGATGCTCACAGTCATCTATAGGATGGAACACAGGGCCCCCAATGGAGGACCTAGAGAAATTACCCAAGGAGGTGAAGGGGTCTGCAACCCTATAGGTGTAACAACAATATGAATTAATCAGGACCCCCAGAGCTCATGTCTCTAGCTGCATATGTAGCAGAAGATGGCCTAGTCGGCCATCATTGGGAAGAGAGGCCCCTAGGTCTTATAAACTTTATATGCCCCATACAGGGGAACACCAGGGCCAAGAAGTGGGAGTGAGTGGGTAGGGGAGGGTATAGGGGACTTTGGGGATAGCATTTGAAATGTAAATGAAGAAAATATTTAATAAAAAATTAAAAACATAAAAAAAAAAAAAGAAACCCGCCATGGGGTTTCCTCCCACCTTTGACCATTTATGATCCTGGATGAAAGAAACACACAGATTTTATATGTTAATATGCCTTAGGCAGCACAATAGCTGGGCAATTGTCTACCCCTCCAGGTTGTTAGAATCTACTTTCCTACAGATAACTCCAAGTTACTATTTACTAATTTCTTTTATTCTGTCTGGGCTACTCTTAAGTCCAACTGACCAGCATACATGGTCAGGTTTATATGGCTCAGCTACCTACCCCGTTGTATCTCCTTTTCCCTCCAGCATGCTCTTCCTCTTCCATGGCAGCCCCTCCCTTTTTTCTACCCTCCATTCCTTCCTCCAAGCTCACCAAAACTCAACCCTAACTATTTCTTTTCTCTCCAGCTATTGGCTTCTGGCATCTTTATTTATCAATCAGAATTAACTGGGGCAAGGCTCCCTCAGTGTCTTATATGCAGACTCTCTTGTTTTTGTTGATTTTTGGGGGTACCCGAATTAGCGTTAGAATATAAACAGCATTAGACCAACCCACTACAAAGGAGTATTGGTATTAGCTCTTCTTTGAAAATCTGGTAAAATTCTGCATTAAAACCATCTGGCCCTGGACCTTGACTGATTAGGAGATTTTTAATTATTGCTTCTAATTCCTTAGGGGGCTAAAGGTCTACTTAAATTGTTTATCTGATATTGATTTAACTTTGGAAAATGGTATCTATCAGAAAATTATACATTTCTTTTATACGTTACATTATTGTGGGGTATGAGTTTTTGAAATATGACCTAATTATTCTTTGGCTTTCCTCAGTCTGTTGTGTCTCCCTTTTTGTTTCTCATTTTGTTAATTTGGAAACTCTCTCTCTGCCTCTTAGTTAGTTTGGATAAAGTTTTCTCTATTTTGTTGATTTTTCTCAAAAAACTAACTCTTTGTTTCATTGATCTTTGCGCATTATTCTTTGTTTCTGTTTTATTTATTTCAGCTCTCAGTTTGATTATTTACTGCCATCTACTCTTCTTGGGTATGATTACTTCTCTTTGCTATAGTGCTCCCAGTTGTGTTGTTAAGTTGCTAGTATGAAACTTCTCTATTTGCCTTATGAAGGCAGTTAGTGCTATAAACTTTTTTCTTAGCACCACTTTCATTGTATTCAATAAGTTTGGGTATGTTGTGCCTTCATTTTCACTGAATTCTATGGAGTCTGCAAATTCTTTATGTCTGCCTTGATTCAGTGGTCAATCAGTAGGGAGTTCTTCAAATTCCAAGAATTTGTAAGCTTTCTGTTGTTTCTATTATTTAAATCCAGTTTTAATCTGTGGTGGCCTGATAAAATACAGGAGGTTATTTCAATTTTTTCATATCTGTTGAGACTTGCTTTGTGAGACAGTATATGGTCAATTTTGAAGAAAGTTCTGGGAGGTGCTGAGTAGAATATATATTCTTTTATGTTTGGGCAAAATGTTCTGTAGACATTTATTAAATCCATTTGTTTCACAAATTCTGTTACTGTCCATGTGTGTCTGTTTAGTTTCTGTTTCCAGGATCTGTCCATTGGTGAGAGTGGGCTATTGAATTCTCCCATTATTACTTTATGGGGTTCAATGTGTGATTTAAGATTTAGTAATATTTCTGTTATAAATGTTGTTGCCCTTATGTTTGAGGCATAAATACTCATAACTGAAGCTTCATCTTGGTGCTTCTTTCTTTTGAGTATGAAGTATTTTTCTATATTTCCTTTGATTAATTTAAGTCAGAAGACAAATTTTCCCAGTACCTTGCTATTAGGTGATATCGATCTTTGATGTTGAGTTGTATTTTTTTGTGTATGTAGCAGGAGGAAGGATCCTGGTTTTGCATCCATTCTGTTAGCTTATGTCTTTTTATTGGGGAAGTGAGTTGATTGATATTAAGAGATATTAATAACCAATGATTGATACTTCCTGTTATTTTGTTGCTGTTGTTTTGGTAGTGTATGTATCTGTATATTTTTGTATATGTGTATCTCTTTATTTTGTTTTGCTGGTTTGAGATTATTTACTGTATTTTCATGTGTGCTGTTAGCCTCTTTGGGGTGGGGTTTTCCTTCTAGTGTTTTCTATAGGGCTAGATTTGTGTATATTATTTAAAATTGACTTTGTCATGGAATGCTTCTTCCATTTATGGTGATAGAAAATATTGCTGGGTATAGTAGTCTGGGCTGGCATCTGTGGCCTCTTAGAGTATGTATACCACATCTGTCTAGGCCCTTTTAGCTTTTACAGATCATTAAAGACATTGGGTATAATTCTTATAGGTCTGCCTTTATATGCTACTTGGCCTTTTCCTCTTGCACCTTTTAATATTCTTTCTCTGTTTTGTATGTTTAATATTTTGATCATTTAATGGTAGGTGGTAGGTGGGCCTTCTCTTCTGGTCCTATATATTTGGTATTCTGTAAGGTTCTTGTACCTTTATAGGCATGTTCTTATGTTTAGAAAAATTTTATTTTATGATTTTTTTTTGTTTTTATCATTCTTCTTTATTCCTATAATTAGGTTTGGCCCAAGATTTCCTGGATATTTTGTGTCAAGATTTTTTCAGATTTAACCTTTTCATTGTCTGATGTATCGTCTATCATATCTTCTATGTCTGTGGTTCTCTCTTTTCAATCTCTTGTATTATATTGGTGAGGCTTGCATCTGTAGTTCCTGCTCTCTGTCCCAGAATTTTCATCTTTGGGATTCCCTTAGGTTGTGTTTACATTATTCTTTCTATTTCAGTTTTCAGGTCATGCACAATTTTATTTATTTTCTTTATCTGTTTGTTTGTTTTTTGACTTGGCTTTCTTTAAGGGATTTATTAATCCTCTCATAATGTTCATTTGTGTTTACCTAGATTTCTTTAAGAGAGTAACTCATTTCCTCTTTAAAATCCACTATCAATTAAGGTTGGCTTAAGGTCATTTTCTTGTGCTTTAGCTGAGTTGGAATATGCAGGGGTTGATGTAGTAGGATGTCTGGACTCTGATGGCTCTATGGCTCTGTGGCACCATACTGTCTTGGCCATTGATTGTGTTCTTACACTAGAGTTTAGGCATCTGGGTAGGGGTAATTATAGTTTGAAGAGCAGATTTCTGAGTTTATCTTTGTTGGATGGGCATTTCCCCCTTGATTTATGCTTCCTTTCTGCCCCCCTGGGCTGAGAAACCCATTGCTCTTGTGATCTCCAAGTCCTCAGGTCCAGGAGAGTGTTTCCATAGTGGGGTTTGCACCCTGTATGATCTTTGGGGTTTTGAATGCCAGTGTTGCCTCTGGGGTTCTGGGGTTCTGGGAGCTAGTATGGGATATGTAGTTTCTCTATACTGAAATGGCTTCTGGTGGAGTTGTGGGCTGGGATATAGAGACAAGGAGAGGGAATGATGCTGTAGAAACTAGGTGAGCTCTGAACAAGACTGATTATATTAAAGAGACTAAATATTAAGTGTTTGAATTTTAAAAATATTGTAGGACTTGTAGAATTTGAAATGTTTATAATGCAATGTTGATATTAATGTGTAATTGTGGGGAAAAATAACAAAGGAAAGTTTCTCATTGAAAAGTGATGTGTTTGTGTGTTAATTAGACAAGAGTTGTCCTGGTTATTTCAAACACGTATGCTGGCATATGCCAACTTGGCACAGTCTAGGGTCAGTTGAGAGATGGGACCCCCAATTTAGAAAATGCCACCACCATAAGCTCACATTGTCAAAGTCAAGACTGTAGGGCATTTTCTTAATTAGTGATTTATGGGGGTTGTCCAGACACATTGTGGGTGGTGACATTTCTGGGTTGGTGGTCCTTGGTGCTATAAGAAATCAGACTGTACAAGCCAGTAAACAGCACTCTTCCATGGCCTCTGCATCAGCTTTTGCTTCTAGTTTCTTGCCCTGTTTGAGTTTCTGTCTTGAATTCCTTTAATGATGAACAGTAGAATTTTAAGTAATATTAAATCCTTTCCTCCACAAGTTGTTTTCATCATGGTGTTTGATCACAACAATTGTAATCCTAACTAAGAACATTCCGCAGACAGTATTTGACATAGACTCTTTCTCATTTAAAATATTTTCAAGATTTTTATGTGAGAAGATAGATGCTTTGCTTCATAAAAGAATAGAAGAATGCCCCGTGAGTCACAAAACTAGACTCTACTGGTGGATATTTATCTGAATGCTTCTGATATTATAAACACCCTTTATAGTGAATAACTGTCATATGTCTCTTTAAAAAGGATGCCATTAGCAGGCTCAAGAAATCACCAGCAGTGGAGTTTCTGTGTAAAGTGGTACAGTAGTCTCTCTCTCTCCTGTGTATCTCTCTAGAGTGGTATACCCCATTATCTCCTGTGGTCATCTAACACAGTAGATGGTACTGAACTATTTTTCATTGTGTGTTCTGTGTAAATACATAATCATGATAAAATTTATTTAGTAAATTGTCATAGTAAGGTGTTAATAGCAAAACAGAATTAATATACAATATTACTATTCTAAAAGGTAGGAGGTTATAATGAATGTTTAAAATGATTATCAAAGTGTTTCTTGGATAGAATATAAACACGGCAACAGTTTCTTTATTGACAGAGAAAGCAACTTTAGAATTTTATACCTTTTAGCCTGAAGTTGTTTTTGCATTCTTCTAAACAACATTTCCTGTGGCAAATGGCTTGTGGTCACTAGTTTTGCAAAAGTCCTCACACATGCTCCAATGCTTTATGCAGTCACAGGTTGCTACCAATAAATCAGACCTTGTTTTCTGTTCATGTCTTCCTCTCCGAATCTAATATATTTGCACTTTAAATATGAGTTTATTCTTATGCTCTGGCCATAATTTCTGAAGTTTGATTTGCCAAGGGGAAGTAGTCTGTTTTTACAATTCCAGCGGAAGATTTGCTCTTACCATATATCTTGTGAGGAAGTGGGATGTAGTGTCGATGTGTATGTTGAACAGACTGATGCCCCAGGATATCCTTTGTAGCTAGGAAGAGAATGCAGAATGGTACATATTGTAACTCTTAAGAACTACTGTTCAAAATTTCCATTTATTATTTTTAATCAGGGTTGGCCCTAGGTAGCTGAAGCTGGAAAAGAAAAGTACAAGTAAGCAAGGCTGAGTATACATGCTCTCAGTTGCAAAATGATCCTTTCTCTACTCACTCCATCTTGTATTCCTTCTAGCAATATGTGGCTGTCAACTGTGGAGTTCTCTCCAGATCTCAAAATGTAAGTCATTTTTCTGTGTTTATTTCACCCATATTTTGCTATCTGTAATATTTTCTTGTATTATTTGCCTGTGATTAGTAACTGTTTATCATCTTATCATTCCCTAGAGCTTTCTATGCTAGTTTTACATATGAAATAGAAACACATTCTTAGATTTTATGGAAGAAAGAAGAATCTGGAGCATTTCCTCCAGATTATCATTTACATTAGATTTTAACATATAAGCTTTGTGTGGTGCTTTGAAAATCTAGCATTATTTTATAAATGACTTATGAACTTGACTTGATTAATACCACACTGTGTAGGCTGATAGTTTCTTTATACTTTTTGTGTACAGTTTTTATACTTAGAAAGACTTATAGGTTGGAATGGTGGCTTCCTTAAAAGGTACAGAAATTTTAACACACTTGAACCTTCACTCTTCCATTTCCTCCATAATCTAATGCTAGATAATAATGTTGTTCTTGATAACATGTATTTTTGAAGAGAAATATGCTTACAGATCCATTATTTGGTCTTTTGGGAGTGTGATTGAACGTATTACATTTGAACAATGGCATTGCATAATGAATCTATCGAGGGATGAATGCATTCTTAGCTTAGAGGCTTTTTTGTTGTTGCTGTTTTGTTGTTTTGTTTTTGCTTCCTTTTTTTCAAGACAGGGTTTCTCTGTGTAGCCTTGGCTGTCCTGGCACTCATCCTGTAGACCAGGCTGGCCTTAACTCAGAAATCCGCCTGCCTCTGCCTCTGCCTCCCAAGTGCTGGGATTAAAGCATGTGCTACCACTGCCCGGCAAGCTTAGAGTCTTTTATAATCAAACTAGCTCCAGAAACACCATCAGAGGCACACCCAGATGTGTGCCTTATACATCTCTCAGTCATTTCTTAACCTAGTCAAGGTAAAAATCAAACTTAATAATCACGTGTACATTCTTATCATGTGATAGACCTCTTAGCCCCTGACCCCCAACCCCACATACTCATGTCATGACATGTATGTGTCCTAATCATATATCTCCTATATATGATAAAACTCAGTAGTCCATATACAAGAACTTTTTTTTAAAAGTGTTCTAATACTGTTCAGATCCCAAGTTGAAAATCTCCTGTGAATATAAACTTCAATTTTTGGCAACTCTTAGAATCTTCTGTGACAATTTAACAGAAAATCATACACTTAAATACATGATGACATAACATGATATTCCTGTTACAAAAGAGAGGGGCAAGGACACAGAAAGGTGGAATGGGAACAATGCAAGACTGAAGCCTAGGAAGAAGACATTGAACATATGGTTGCAAGTCTGCCATTTATGCATGCAGAAGTGTAATAAGGCTCCAACCTCACAGTTAAGGTCTTACATTTCTCTAGGTGTGTTGTAATTTTCACTTCTTTGCTCCTTCCCTTGCTCCCCTGTCCCTCCTTCCTCCCTTTGCTCTGGTATGGCTTTGCATATAGGAAATACTTATCTTTAAGAGCTCTCACTAAATTGTTCCGTGTGGTGCTCAGCTTTTCTAAGACCTCAAGAGTCCATTTCCCACCTTTTCACCTGGAACATTGCAGGCTGGTGGAAGTGGAACTCCAGTGTCAGACATTTGCTCAGGAAGTGTTACCTGTTTAGAAATGATCTTTCCTTTGAAATTTGGACACAAAATGGGTTATATGTCTCTCATTTCTTACTTGTATCCATCTCCACTGCCTTAAGTGATTTTATTTGAGGTGTTATCTATTTCACAAATGTAGTCTTTGAGTGGATCTTCTCCTTGCAGGTTCTGGCTTGCCACTCAAACTCTTCTAGGCAGGCCATGACCAAGCATGCTTACATCTCGGCTATCGTTAGATGGTTGCATTGTGATGGTTCATGCATGATTCCATTTCCATGTGTGATAATTAGCAAGGGTAACACCGCTACTTGGAACCTAGATGATAAAGCTTCCAACTGTGCCTTGTTTAGGAAGGCTTTTGCAATGCTGTAGATAATTACAGTGACGATTTCAGCTCATGTGTGTAGGAAGATGCAGCCAGAGTAAATTTCACTTAGGATCTTTCTGCAGCCCAGCTGGAATTTTCTCTCCCCTGGTTTGTAACTCTAGCTTATTTATTCAGTTGGTCTCTCAAGCTGCATGTTGGTCTTCCCTTCACTAATAATAGATACATTATTTTTTAATGTCTGAACATTTCCAAGAATATACATGTTGAAACTTAATTACTTAAAAAAAATGTATTGCTGTATCAATTTATTATGGTGGAATGACAGGAGAGCTAGGTTAGAGAGAGTTTAAGTCAGGAAGGCAAAGTTCCCACAAATGATACTAAGGTCCCAGAGAACAAGTTTCATGGAGCATTCTGTCTTTCCCTCTCTTGCAACCTGAAGACAGAGCACTCCAAGCATGGCATGAAGAAGAGCTGGTTCTCAACAAACAGAGTAGTTGCTCATGCCTTGAGCTGGATGTTCTCATCCTCTAGCTCTGTGGGATAATATATTGACATATTTGCAAATCATTGTCACTGAGTTTCTATAGTCCCCAAAGTGAACGAAAATATTTTTCTGCTGCCTTATTGAAGAAAGTATTTAACTAGACCAGTATTCATGAGGTCCAGCAGCTTTCTTCCAAAAGTCAGTCTATCTTCCAAAAGTCTGCCTTATCCCTGTGGGGTACCTAGTTTCTCTCTGGGGTTGGTTGGATGTTGGCAAAGAATAAATATTTGTGCCACTTCTCTAGGGATGAACACAGGTCCTGTTCATAGAAAATGATTAATTTATGTGTGTAACATTTCTTCTCAACATGCAGTGTTGAAAACTAAAAAAGCCAGAATAGATAAAACTTCTATACTATAAATTGACAAAACTGGCATGCTTAAGATTGGATGTTGGGTGTGATGATGGCATACTTGTAGTATCAGTGTCCCATAGGTAAAGGCAAAAGAATCGGGAGTTTAAAGTTTTCTTCAGCTAGATGCTAGCATTTGGTGAATGAAATTCTGTCTCCAAAACCCACTGCCACCACTACCAGCAGCAAAAAATGCTTACTGGAAAGTAAATAAGCTTTATGGTACTAGCATCAGAATAAAATATCCCTTCAGAGATGGATTTTGATAATTGAGTCTAGTGGCATTTGTGGAACAATAACATTTCCCAATAAAAATGAAATGATTTTCTTAGTGCTGCATATTACATTTAGAAGGAGAGATGATTTAAGTTGCGATGGGAAGTGATTGACTCAGACAAAATAATATTAATCCAATGAATAAACTCTTTAAAAATGAGTATCCTGAAAGTTGAGTGTCAACTAATTTATTCAAAATTACTGTGTCATTAGGCAAGTCGCAGTCACAGGTTGAAAATCTTACTCAGGACATCCTGTACCTAGTTGTCTACAGACATCCTGTACCTTAGTTGTAATGATGTGGGGTGTCTTAGACACTTTTGTATTTAGTATATGTTGGGTACTGAAGACTTAATACATTTTGGTTCATATTTATAGTCTTTGAGCTGTGATCCTTATGTATGTAAACATGGAACTGTGTGAAGGCACATGGCCATGTTTGCATATGTACACACATGTTTGTATGTATGTGGGAACATGTGAATACAGGAGCTTGTGTATGTGGCTACACATGTGTTTGCACATGAAGGTAGAGGTCAGAGGTTGACATGGGTGCTTTCCTTACTGTTCTCCACTTTATTAAGTCAAGTTCTTCCCTTAAATACAGAGCTTGCCAGTTTTCTGATTTGGTGAGTCTAGCTAGCCATCTTGCCCCGGGAGCCCATCCCCCCTTCCTAAGCATTGGGATTCCAGGGAGGTTGACTTGCCTGCTTGGCTTTTATGTGTATGCTGATGATCTAGACTTTAGTCTTCACACTTTTTCAATAAGTTTCCACTGATCTATCTTTCCAGCTGCCTGGACAAGGTTTTTTATACTTCAAATTTCTGCTTGCTTTTCTTTTCTTTTTTCTTTTCTTTTATTATTATTTTCTTTATTTACATTTCAAATGCTATCCCGAAAGTTCCCTATACCCCACCCCCACCCCTGCTCCCCTACCCACCCACTCCCACTACTTGGTCCAGGCCTTCCCTTGTGCTGGGTCATATAAAGTTTGCAAGACCAAGGGGCCTCTCTTCCCAGTGATGGCNGATTAGNCCATCTTCTGCTACATATGCAGCTAGAGACANAAGCTCAGGGGGTACTGGTTAGTTCATATTGTTGTTCCACCTACAGGGTTGCAGCCCCCTTCAGGTCCTTGGGTACTTTCTCTAGCTCCTCCATTGGGGACCCTGTGTTCCATCCAATAGCTGGCTGTGATCTGCTTGCTTTTCTTTAGTTCTTGTGTAGACAAAGCTCCACATTTCCCATACGTTCTTCGACACAAATAGAGCAACGTAAGAACTGATAGCGCTAACGCTGATTTTTCACTGAGTTAACAATGTGGGAATAAAATACATTTATAGATGGTGACTTGGAAAAATGAAACATTCACTATCTATGAGTTCACAGAGTGAAAATAAAAAGATTTGTTTGGAGTTCTTTATGGAAATCTACATGCATGCTCTGTAAGGACAGAGAGGATCATTGCATGTCCGTAGCATTGTGATGACCCCGCTCTTGTCCTTTCCCGTGCCTGTTGGGATGGTAGAATATCCAATTCAGTTCTTTTTTCCTTTATTTATTTTCAGGCTTAATCAGCAGCTTCTTGCTCTGTCTCAGCTTAGCTTTATGGTGGAGTTGGTAAACAAGAAAGGGATTGTCACCATTAATTTTTGTTAACTTGATATAAGTATACTTTGGAACAGGGAACCTCAATTGAGAAATTGCTTCCCCCAAATTGACCTGTAGGAAAGCCTGTGGGGCAAGGTTTTTTGTTTTTTGTTTGTTTTTTGTCTTTCGTTTTGTTTTTGTTTTTGTTTTGTTTTTTAATTATGAATGTGGAAATACTCAGTCCATAACGGATGTTGCTGTCTCTGGCCAGATGGATCTGGGTTATATAAGAAAAGTAGCTTAGCAAGCCACTGGAAACAAGCCAAAATATAGTGTTCTTCCATGGCCTCTGCTTCAATTCCTGCCTCCATGTTTCTGCTTTGACTTCCATCCATGATGGACTGTAACCTATAAGATGAGATAAACCCTTTTCTCACAAAGTTATTTTTGGTCATAGTGCTTAAAACATCAAACATGATAAGAATGGATGGTAAAAATGAGAATAAAATTCATATTTTGGCTGTAATGGCAAAAGGGAGCTCTGTTCTCACTAACTTCAGTGGATATTTGAAACTGATTATTTTATTGGCTATGAGAATGTTCTTCCTATCTGTGCATGCCTCTTATTTGAAATGCTATTAAATGCCGCCATTTTCTATTTTTTATATTTTTGTCCCCTTGGTGACTTTATATTAGGTTCTCCATCGCCACGACCAAATGGCAAGAAGTTAAGAGAGGAAAGATTAGTTTTGGTTCATGGATTCAGATGTTTCAGTAAATCATAACAATGAAGGCATGGAGGAACATACCAGCAGCTCACATCAGGGTGGCCAGAAGGTAGAGAGGAACCTTACAGGAAGAAAGCTCAGCAGGATATAGCTCCCAGTGGAACCCTAAACCATTCCTGGAGGCCCACTTTCTACACCTAGGCCTCACCTCACAGGTTCTGCCACCTTCCAGCAACACCATCACCTTAGATCACTAGTTCTTCAAGGGATTAATTTACTAGTTCGTTCAGAGTCTTCATGATCCAATTATCTCCAGAAACATCTCCAGAGACACACCATGCTAGACTAAGGACCTTTGGTTAAGATAATTTATTCCTCTCTGCCCTGAGATTCCTAAAGTTCCTCGGGCAATTGTGTTCCTTGAAGTCATTCAGTCTTTGGGTCTATATTACATATGCAAGCTTTTAAAGTGGACTTGGCATTCATCATTAATCATGTTATTCTTATTTCTGTTTATCTTAAGTTTAGGGATTTGGGCTAAATTCCTATGACTTCTCTGTAGTTGCTTGGTCATGTGGATAACTGCCACAGGCTAAACCTTTGTTTGTACCTGGTTTTAACATCCAAAGTAGAACATAGTGAGTGGGTTAACCAAATTTAAGTAACGCTATGTCAAAGTTTAAAGGTATGATGTCAACATCACCTTTTCTTAGTAAGCTAGTATACAAGCCTACTTCCGTTTCATGATGCTTCCCAGTGGCATGCTGATTTAAGTTTGTGAGGAGTCACTGGTGTTCCCCTTTAGTTCAGGCCCATTTTATATTTATTTCCCTGCTGTTTTCATTAAAGACACGAAAAGGACTACATGGGTTTCATCTGAAGTAGGCTCGACCCTGTCTGCATAGCAACCATTTTGTTTTTTTTTCTGGCAGTTCTCTGGGGAGAGGCGCCATAGACCAACTTTTCTGTGTATAAAATGAATTTGGAGATGGGAGGAAAAAAATTGCCAGTCTTACACTAGGATCAAAGGTCTCCTTGGATTGAGAAAACTCCTCAACGTTCCTAATCACAGTTTAGTTTTGGAATAATATTTTTTTTTTTCTACCACTTGGCTCCCTGTCCAGGTCAAAAGAGAAACCATCTGGTAAGAGCTGTCCTGCTGGACAATGGTGTAGCATGAGTCATATCCTCACTCACCACTATAAAATATATTCATCCAGAGGTGCTCACAGAACTAGACACTATTAATACCATGAAAGATTACATTTCTGTGTAAGGATGTAAAAGAAAGCTACTACAAGAGAAATACCATTATGTATTAGGCTCTCAAGAGATAAAACAAAATCTCCCAATTTTTGAGATTAGAAAACAGTAAATTCCATTCATTATTTTCCAAATAATATTCTTTGAAAGGTCATAAACACTTTTTAGTAGACAAAAAAGAACTTCACTGATATTTTGGTACCTGTTTTTAACGTCTAGTAGGTTATCGTTTGCTGCATGTATTAGTCAGGGTTCTCTAGAGTCACAGAACTTACAGATAGTCTCTATATAGTAAAGGAATTTATTGATGACTTACAGTCTGTAGTTCAAATTCCAACAATGGTTCAGTAGTAGCTGTGAATGGAAGTCCAAGGATCTAGCAGTTGCTGAGTCCCACACGGCAGACTCCCTTCTTCCAATGTCCTTATATGGTCACCAGCAGAAGGTGTAGCCCAGATTAAAGGTGTGTGCCACCACACCTTTAATCCCAGATGATCTTGGACTCGGAGATCTCCCTGTCTTAATCTTCTGGATTCAATCACCACTGTGTCTCAAGATCTCCATACCAAGATCCAGATCAGAAACTTCTATCTCCCAGTCTCCAGATTAGGTTCACTGGTGAGCCTTCCAATTCTGGATTGTAGTTCATTTCAAATATAGTCAAGTTGACAACCAGGAATAGCCACTACACTGCATAAGTGTTGCTCAGCTATTTGAATCTCAGTTTTATCAAGAAATGAGTCTTTTTCTCAGAATGAAGTTCATGAAATTGATCCAAAGAGAAGAGAAGGAGAAGGAGGAGGAGGAGGAGAGGAAGAAGAAGAGGAGGAGGGAGAAATACCAGAAGTATTACTTCACAAATGGTATGTTCAGTTTGCTTGTAGTAATAGCACCAGTTGAGAGAGATTGATTAGAAGACCTTGCATTCAAACGTTGATGACATATATCCATGAATGTTTAGGAAACAAATGATTAGAAATTATTATTTAAAATATTACATTGTTAACTAAATAAATAACATAAAACATCTCTGAGATGCATTCCCATTGACTTTATTTCCATTGTGCCTATGCACAACATTGTGTGCATTAAAAACTGCTAAGCAGCTACAGCTGAGTGTGTGAAGCGTGAACAAGTGGCTGCAAGGATGAACGAGATAAGCAAATTTGTGTTCTTTCCTACTAGGAATAAAATGAGATAGTAGGATATTATAGCTGGAAAGAAATACTGGTAGTATATTTTTTCTTCAATCTTCAAGTACTTTCATCATTAGATACTTTTGACAGAGATTTGAAAAGGATATGTATTCCCCGATTATTGGAACTGTAATCCTGCCCAACATTTTTTCATTTAACTAAAGACCTTTAGCAACATACCCCTGTGACACATATTGTATCATTTTAAAAACCCTGGGTCTTAATTTGTGAGCTCTTTTGAGAACTACTATTAAGTTCCTTGGGCTTTGCTTCTATCACACACTAACATGTGAAGCATATTTGGACAACTGGGACCCTGCACTGAACCACATTCAAGAATATATACATAATGTTGAGACAACATCAAAAAAGTATGTGAACCATGAACTCAATGATATCACTTACAACTAGTAGAATTACTTTCAATGATATGAAATTAGAAGTCATTACACACAGAAAGGACTAATTATCTCGCAAATTATATAAATATCTACTTAATACAGAATTGTCACATAAAACAAACTCTTTCCCTATGATTGCAATGAAGACATTTAAAAACCTCTCTTGAGGAATGCAGAAGAATTGGAAACATCCAAAGGTTCTGTTGAGGGAAGGTTTATTAGAAAGTTCTGACCTCTTGTCCTTGTCAATTAATGAATGTAAGGTGGCTACAGAAGGCCAAAAAGCAAAGTATTTATTTACAGCTGGAATAATTTTGAGAAATACAAAGCATATACCCTAGGGAGTGGTACAGGCAACATTATGAGCAAGGGCTTCTCTGGAACTAAAAAGTGTCTATTTTTATTTTTTATGGCCTCTGAGATGTTGAGGAGATAGGGATGTTTTGTGAGGATCTGTGACTAGTTCCACCATTTATGGCAATTAAATTATATAAAGAGTTACATCTGCAAATGCTAGGAACACACATACAATTGCTTTGAAATGCAAATCAGGTGCAGTAGAGGTAACATCCCCTTAGATTTGCCCTACCTATTGGAACAATATTAATGAAAGGTCATAATGTTGGTCACTGTGCATATCAATATTCAATGTTTATTGGATTCAACTTTATATTCAATAGTCATTTTAAATACCTGTGGGAATGACCAGGGAGGCCCTTTTTTTCTTTGTAATTGGATGAAATCTTTGGGCAATTGTCTTTCTATATGTAATATAAAAGGAGGCACTACAATGAGGGAGTTGGACTTGTTTCTTGATCTCTAACTTCCTGTCTATAATTCTTTCTTATTCAAAAGCTCCCATTAGTACCCTGGGAGCCAAGTACTTAACACACAGACCTTTAGGGAAACACTGAAGCCACAACCAATCCACTACATGCACCAAATGGCTAATGTATAAATGTAGTCATAATACACACACACACACACACACACACACACACACACACACACACACACACACACATTACATATGTATATATGCATATGCATGTGATATATAATCATATACCTATGTCATCACACAATTCTTGGACAAGAGATGCTCAGTAACATCCACTCCATTTATCCTTATGATCCCTCTGTAGAACACACACTGTGACTCTATCCCATTTAGAAGAGACACAGAAAGATACTTGGAAGTTTAGTAAGCACATAATTTATATTATCTAATGATAGCTATAGATGTTCATATATGTTTTTTGGACCCCAATGGGAGAGGTTAAAACTAATAGAAAGCAGGAATTCAGACAGACAGACAGACAGACAGACAGAGATGGACAAACAGACAGACAGAACCCCCTATTTTCCCTTTTTTGTTCTCTGTCCATGAGGAGGAGTAAGGCTGGTATTTCAGGTCTTAAGCATCAACCTGTAAGAATCGAGAATCTACCCTTAAAGCCTCCACTTGAAGTGAATCCTGTTTGTACACTCTTCTTCAGTGACTCAGCACACTGGCTGAAGATGTCATGTAGCCCAATCCATTTGTCAGCTTGGAAGAGAAAAGAGTTATAAAGACACTGTTCTAAATGGGCAGATCAGGAGTGCTGCCTGACTACTGTCACCTGGGTGCAGTTGACAGGACAGAAGTGGTCCCTGCAGATAACTGACTTAGATGCGATTGCTTGCTAGGGAGGAAAGAAAGAGTTGGTTATGATGACTATTCACTGTGGAAGGAAAGACACAATTTCACTGGGAAACATTTCCAATGATACGACAACTAAAATTTCAAAGTATCCTAAGAGAAAGGACTTTTATTACTCATACTGATCTTAGTGGGAACGAGGCATTTAGAGCCTCTGGAACTTGGCTGGACGGCTCCTGTTTCAGCTATTAGATATGTTTGTTTTACAGTCTTTCCTTTCTTTCTGGACCCAATAGAATAATTTCAAATACATGATGTAAATATAAGTACATAAAAGTAGTCATGAAGAGCAGCTACTAATGATGAACTGTGTACTCAAGAATATGGATGAAACTGTCTTGGCAACATAGACAGGGCTTAGGTAGACAATTCACTGCTCATGGAAATGGGTTTTCTTGCTGAGTTGGAAACTTCTGAAAAAAAAAAAGCTCTGAAAAATATTATAAAAATATATTTAAAAGCATCAGATTAAAAAATAGTTTAAATAGAAGCCACCCTGACCCCAGTGATCCCTAAACTTCTTTTAGCTCTATTTCTTCCCATTATATAACTGTATTTTACCTGTATTTTCCTTTGATTACATTGATTATACTTTCAGAAAGAGCTTAAGAAATCTCTTTCTCATTATAATTTTCAAAATAGCATGTCCATATGGTTGAATAGAGGAAGATGATACTAAAGTCTAACCATAACAACAGTGAAAATGGTAATATTTATATTACATGTGCCATGTTGATATTTTAAAAGAAGGCTAAGTATTTTATCTATCCCCTAGGGTTCCTGTTTACTCCCAACTGAATTCTACTTCTGGATTCAGGGAGGTAAGATTTAGATCCAGGTTAAACCAGACTCATCTCATTTTGGACATCCATATCTTTTGCATTTATAATTTAATATACTTTTAGTTTTACCAAAAATAGGTTTTTAATATACTCTGATTATGGTTTCCCCTTCTCCAACTCCTAAGATCTTCCCTACCTCGCCTCCCATCAGAATTTATAACTTTCCTGTCTCTCATTAGAAAACAAACAGGCATCTAAATAATATTAAAACAAGATACATGAAAACAACAACAAAATACCCCAAACTAGAATAAGACAGAACTAACAACAACAACAACAAGAACCATCCCCCAACCAAAAAAACAAACCCTACAAAACCACATAGACTAAGAAAAACACATATTTGTGCATAGATTAGATCCCATAAAATCACCAACCTTGAAGCCATCATATTTATGCAAAGGATCTCCAAGATGGGGGAGGCCCTGACAAAACATGAGACAAGAAGCTCCTCTGACTTTCTTTTGTGTTGCGGGTCACAAGTTGCTGGGCGCAGGGCCTACATTTAAGAGTGGCTTGAAATCCCAGCGAGACTCCATTGGAGAGAAGCAATTTTTCACTCTCACCTGGACTCTTGTCTTTATTCTCCTGTATTTCGCTGGCAAATTCTGATTAGTAATTTAGTTACTTAGCAATTAAGCAACTAGCTCCCAGCTCCTCTCTGGTTGACAATGGTGGCATTTTAACATTTCAGTCACTCATGTTTCCTCCAGGAAATAAGCTGGGATCCGGAGAGAACTCAAGGCTGCCGTCCCCAGCACTCCTTGGCATTGTTCCGACATGATTCTTGGGAGTGCTGACATGAATATTTTATGTGCCAACATTTGTGAGACCCGAGATAGCAGAAGTTCTGTTTTGGTGTGTATCCCTCCCTCTGGACTCCGAACCATCCTTAAGGCTTCTTTACCAGTGGGATGTGATGGAGGAGTGCTAGTGAAACCTCACTGGAAGCTTTGCTTCCTTCCTGTCCAGATGCCTGCCATTGGAAAATGTTCTCCAGGAAGTTGACTGAACCATGGGAGCAGATCAAGATACGTGCAGGTGCTGTGGATGAAAACTACAGTAAGCCCCTGCCAACAGTGAGCACCCACTGCCAGCCATCTAGGATGTCCTAGCTTAGTCCAGCATTAAGGGGGAAGAGAGCCTCATTAAGCAATAGAATGGTGAGAGAAAATGGGATGGTGCTTCAGGCCATTACATTTAATGGTACTTGACTGCTACGAATAGATTACATGAAAGGGAAGATGTATTCAGCTTATGTGCTGAATATATTTTTGTCAATGTGACACAAACCTGCATTATCTGGGATGAGGGGACCTTGGTTATGAAAATGCTTGCATCAAATTGGACTCTAGGGAGGTGTGTGTGTGTGTGTGTGGGGAAGTTTCTTAAGTAATACTTAATGTGGGCAGGCACATTGTAGGTAGTGCCACCCTGGGCCATCATCCTGGGAGGTAGAAGAAAAGGAGCTCAATGTGGCAAGCTGGAGGAGAAAGCCAGTAAGCAGCCTTCCTTCATAGCCTTTGTTCCAGTTCCTGCCTCTGAGTTCCTGCCCTGACTTAACTCAATGACTAACCGTGATCAGAACTTGTAACCTAACAAGCACTTCCCTTCCTAAGTGGCTTTGGGTCGCATTTGTAGTAGAAACCAAAAGCAAAGGAAGACAGTATGGTAGAAGGAACTGACTGTCAAAATGAGGAGAGCCAACCAATGAGCCTTGTCAGTGCAGACCTCCCCTGTGAATGGGCTTATGTCTCTTTGTGGCATATGTCTGTTGGATGAGGCTTCGCATCCTTCCCTTTTGGGGGGTTGCTAACTGACTGCTCTATCTTCCCCCGTCTCCTCTCACTATAATATCCAAGTTAAAAGCTCACAGGTCAGACAAAGACACCTCCTGAACTCTGTTCTGTTTCCTGAGTCTGTACTGGGACTGGTTGGCTAAAGCTCCCCCTAAGGATTTTTCTCATCTGGCATCTTCTCTAAGACGCAGGAGTCCCTTAGGGCTCTGGCAAAGGTGGCTACAGCAGACCTTTACCTAGATACTCATCAGCTAGCATTTTTTGTCTTCTGGCCTCACCTCAGCCTCTTTTGACTGGACCATACAGATAAATATAAAGGTCTCTGCTCATTTCCCCACTACCATATAGCTTAGTGGAAGCTTGCAGTCAAATCATGGTTTATTTATTTCTTCCCCTACCTTCTTGCTAAAAATCATAATCTTCACCAAAACAAACAGAGCCCTCCTGTAGGACAGAACAATGAAGACTATGAGCAACAGATTTCTTCTAGCTTCAGTTAACTAGGAGCCTGGCTGTGTTGTATCCTCTAACCTATGGCCATGCTATTAGTTCACCAACTAGTTCACTGAGCTGACTTTGTGTCATCATCTACTTCCCATGCTTCATATGGTGTGAGGCTTGGTTTCAGACACAGACTGAGCAGCAGAATATTTGTTTGCAAATCTGAGATTTGCACAGTGGTAGATGTATTTCTGTGAACGGTCCTAATTCCTTCAATGTTCTAACTGAACCTCCAGTAATTTCTTGACAGTTTCATGCTGTTCAGCCAGTGTTGTCCTATTACTTTATATATAAAAACTGGGTTTTAATGCTTTATTACTTTGTAAAGTCTGAATCTGGCTAAATTGGATATAAAGTATCCTCACGGTTTTTTTATAGCTTGATTTCTACTCAGTTCTGGGATTGCTACAATATTCTCTAGTACCCAAGATCCAAGGCTGCCTCTTCCTAATGTGCTCTCTGTGCCTATTTCACATCAGTGTAATTCATTCCTCCATCTAGACTTTGAGGTTTATAGTATCACTTTGAAAATAGTGCGAAAGAAATGATCCCTCTATGCCGTGAAACACTCACTTTTTCTAATTATTTCTTCTTGTCCTGGAGCAGTCTGTCTTTCAGTGTTTATGTATACTCCATTCAATATTTGTGCACTGACAATTTGACATCTTTATTATATCAGTTGGTTATGAACAATGCACAAAAGAAATTATGGGCAAAATGGAACTTGTTTGGCTAAGTGTCCCTGGTCTTTCAGCAAAACACTGAAGGAATGCTGCGCCTGTCTCAGATGGGCAGAGGTTGTACTGGATGCTCATTAGATGCTAGGCCTCTGCTTCATGTTCTTGTTCTCCCTCTGGAGTGTGCATTAGGAAAATGGGTTCTAAGGACCAAATCAAGGGGTGCCAAGCTACCTGTGCTTTTCAACTAGTTTCAAGGTTAGGGACACATTGGTGGGAAACCAAATGAAAGTAATCCCTGGTGTCCTTGCCACTTTCTTGTTCTCTTTCATCACTCCTTCAATATGATTTTTGTCATGGCCTTGTTCCTATGTCAAAAGTCATAGGTGTTGAAATGTTGTTCTCCCAGAGAGTGCGAATCCTGACTGCTCTTTGTGGTTTTCCTTCTCCAGCAGTTACAATGGCTCATTATTTATTCTGCCTGGGGACTTTGGAGCTAACCATTGTTTTTTGTTTGTTTCTTTTCAATTCACCTGTGGTTTGTAAGTAACTCTTTAATTAAATTGTCATTGATCACGTCTAACATAGCATCTGTTTTCTGCTAGGAACCAGAAAACAGTACACTCCAAGTATTTATTTAGTAAACTTCACTTTTCAGACTAGAGAGAAATTTAGAAACACATAACCCACAGATGTTAGAGCTATAGTGTTTCGATTTAAATAGCACTTTAGATGATATGCTAGTCTGACAATAAATAGCACAACATGCTAAAGTTACGCGTCTATGAGTCTGTAAGACTTGGAGTCCTGGTGTTCTGGTTTGCTTTGTTGCTGTGACAAACACCATGATGGAAAGCAAGCTGAGGAGGAAGAGATGTTGGCTTTCACTTTATAGTCCCTCTTCAAGCAAAGCTGAAACGGGAACTCAAGGCTGGAGCTGAAGCAGAGGCCATGGAGAAATGTTGCTGATGGACTTGCTCCTCATGGCTTGTACAGCCTTCTGTTTTATTAAACCCAGTCTCACTTTCTCATGGGTGGCACCTCCACAGTGGGTAGAGTCCTCCATCTTCAATCAAAAATAAAACATATGCTCCACAGATTTTGCTGTAAGCCAATCTCATGGAAGCAATTCTTCAGTTGACACCACCTCTTCACAGATGACTCCTTACTCTCATGTGATGTCAAATAGTTTCTACATTTCACTAGTGTTTATGATCAGATTGTAATTTTGTTTTTCTCTGCTGAAGAATTTCTTTCTGCTTTCTTTTGCCCCTGGATTTCAGGGCATTTTTACCACTGTCTGTGTATCTATACTTTTCAAATTTAGTTTACAATTCTATATTTAGGACATTTAACAACTAATAGGTATATATATATATATATATATATATATATATATATATATGCTATGAAGAGCTTTTATCATCAAAATATATAATTTTATCTCAATCAATATAATTGATCAAGGAGGAAGTTTTGGTTTACATACATATATAAAAGACAAAACCAAATTACTGTGTGTGCATGCATGTGTGTATGCATGCATGTGCTGATATGTGTTTGCCTACCAGCTGGAGGCCCATTTTCTTCAACTCCAGGTTTCCTGTTGTGTTTTATGATTTGAAATTCACAGGATTCCTGCAGAGGCGAGTTAAGCTTGATGGAAGCAAGACTTCCTTGGGAATTATTGTTGTGTTTTTTTTTTCTAATAGTTTTCTTAAATATTTACTCCATTTCTTCAGAAAAGATTATGTGTAGAGCTGAGATAATAGCTCATTATAAACTACTTGCTGTGCAAGCACAAGGAATTTAGTTTAGACCCCCAGAATATATAGGTGTGATGATCTGTACCTGTCATTGAAGGTTTGAAAATATATGCTGGAGAAACTCTGGAACACATTGGCCAGCTAGACTTGCTTAATTGGTTCAATAATAGACTCTTAAAAATAATAAGATGGAGAAAACAGAGGAAAACACCCAATATCAAACTCTGTTACTACACAAGTATGTGCGCATGTGGACACACACACACACACACACACACACACACCACAACACAAAGATGAAAAATAAGATACCTCTCTGCCTCTGTCTCTCTCTATGTCTCTCTTTGTCTTTCTGTTTCTCTCTCTCTCTCTCTCTCTCTCTCTCTCTCTCTCTCTCTNTCTCTCTCTCTCTCTCTGCGTGTGTGTGTGTATGCATGTGTGTGTATGTGTGTAAAATGAAGCTTCAATAACTATTATTGTCTTTAATACTGTTCATTTTCAATTTTGGTAATTTGACAAATTTGCATACTTTTTCTTTGCTAGGAATAGGAGATTTTGGAATTCTTAAGGAAATGGGATTTGATGACATGTAATCTTTATTAGCATTCTCAATTATTTTGTGACTTGGTAATCATTTATAAATATATATTGGAGTATATTATTATTGCACATGAATTATATGAAAGAATATTGGATGCAAGTAACCATCTTCACAAATAGTCTCCAAGTTAAGAATTTTAAAAAAATGTTTCATACACATGTAAACATTTTAGGTCCTATAAAGCTGTATAATTTTTATCTTTCTTCCTTTTATTGTTCTACCAGGCTGGATATGAAAGTCTCTGAAGAAAACTAAGTCTAGGGATCAGTAAACAAATTTTGCTTTAAAGAAGACAGTCTTCATGATTTACTGCTTTAGGATGGAAGCAGTTGGCTTAGTTCTCTAGCCTGAAGCATCTCCTGTCTGTTTTCATTTGTTATGGTTTGTCTGAAATTAAACAGTGCTCTATGTTACAGATTTGGTTCCTAATATGTCAATAATTGGAGGTGCTGAGCACACCTTTATGATTTCTATGTCACTTGGGTCTGTGTGCTCTCCAAAGGGATTGTGGTGCTCTACCCAATCCTTCTGCCTTGGTTCCAGTTTGAGATACTGCTGTGGACTCATACACACACCCTCATATTTTCTACCCTCTGCCACTTTCATTGGAGGTCCAAACAATGTGAGCACATACATGACCAAGACTTTAAACCTCAGCAACTCACAGCTAAATGGCCCTTTAATTCTTTTTTAGACTAGATTATCTCAGTTATTTTATTATAGTAATAATAAAAGGTGACACAAAATATAGCCCTGCCACCTTGCATCAAATTGTGCAAATTTTGATTTGAATACAAAAGAGATATTTTGGGGAATTTCTATCAAAATTTGGTACATAAACAAGAATTCTGGATCATAGTTGTCATTATTATCTTTTGATAGTAAGAACAGACTACAAATAACTTCTGTGAGGTCTTGGTAATTAACCTTAATATATGTAGAATTAAACATTTTTTTTTGGCAAAGTTTATCTTAAGGGATTCCAAAGAGAATAACCTTGTTAAATTAGCATAAGAATCTAGTAAACAGCAACTGTGATCTGCTTTAGCTTACAAGTTGGCTGTCATGCCAATCATACCTTTCTTTTGACACTTTTCAGAAAACCATGATGTGGCAGACTCTCAGTGTCTAGTCATGTTCTGAGATATGTGAAACTCTAGTGATGACTGAACTTTTGTGAAAATTGCAGCCTTAGGATCTTTCCATGAGCCACTTCTTAGTTCTAGGTATGTCCATATTTCTTCTTTTGCATGGGCCTCCACTTTATATATAATAGGAATAATTTATATTCTCATTATAAAGAATAGCTATCAAAATGTTAACTTATAGCAATTTTTCTTTGTGTCATTGAGTCTAATCTTTATCTATCAACCTTTACTTTATCATTTCTGAGTTGTCTCATAGTTAACCAGTTTCACACAAAGGAGGAAAAAACAACAGGGTAGTGAAATTTAGAATTCTTAGCTTACTAACCAAATTTAAATTTTTTATTGAGATATATTCATAATAGATCATTATATCTACATGTAATATGACTTGATTTACATGACTGATGTAATCAAACACAATGATTTTATTCTTCAAATTATGACACTCAGTTGGTTTTAGAAGTTTTAAGTCTTTTTTTTTTTTTTTTGGTCAGTCTGTGCTTAAAGTTGATTTTAAACCTGATCAGTAGTATCTCAGTTTCCACTGAATAATATATTTAATCCTCTTCCCATGTGCGATGCTTTAGTTCCAGCACCCTTCATAGAATCACCAATCACTTTCTTTTACCTCATTCCATATATATTTTATATATATATTAGCTCTAGATAAGAACATTGTTTTTGGATCTAAAGAGATGGCTCAGCAGTAAGGATTGTGTACTACTCTTTCAGAGGGCTAGAGTTCTGTTCCTAGTGTCCACGTGCTGTATCTCACAAATGCCTGTAACTCCAGGGCCAGGGACTAATGTTCCCATCTGTCTTTAATGGGTTCCATGTGTCACAAAAATTCACTCAGACAACACATATATGCAAATAAAGTTGAACAATGTCCAAAATCATCATAATTACTATTTTTTTAATTTTTAACAAAAACTGCTTCAGAGCTCATAGACCATCTACATTAGGATATGAACTGACGAATAATTTTCTGCCTGAGACACAGCCCTTGGTTAGAAGTTGCAACAGGAATATTCTATTCCACCAGTGCTGGTAGCTAAGTAGATCTTAGACCTTCAGAGTGGTCCAGTGTGAGACAGAAAATGATACCAAGAAATGTTCTTATATGTAGTGAAAAGTTGATTTTGTAGCCTGATTTCTGTGGATGGTGGATCCTGACATATTGACAGAAAGCACTGGGTGAAGTTTGTTAAAAGCCCCCACTCTCTACTCCCTGACCCACGTCTCACCACCCATGTTCTCTTCTGTTTTTTACTAGTATGGTGACCGAAGATAGGAACTTGGGAGGACAGAGACTGTGGTTTCCTCATGACACTGGAGATTTGCCACTTAAGTGCAGCTGCCCCCTGCTGACCTCTAGATGAGAGGATAAGTCTCCATGTGTTTAAGCCTCTGTTGTCAGATTTCTATTACTGCCCACAAGTCCCCAAAGGCACATAGCTCTGAGAGCTTAGGAAGTGCTTATTAGTACTTCAACTCCTTCATAGGTTTGTGGTTTCTTAGTGATATCCAAGGGATCACCTGGGGAGACCTGGAAGGATGAACGAATGGCATGATTCTCCAATTCTCTGTTGCTTTAAACAGAGATGCCGTTGCAGATGAAAACATATCTAACTTCATCAGCTTTGTTATTAGATATCTGTGTGACATTTAACTTGCACTGATGTCCCACAGCGTAAAGTAATTTGAAAACCACTGAGTTCTAGACTAAACATCCCATTGCCAAACCAGGAACTATGCTTTAGACATTCTACTAAGGGATTAATGTATAATAAATCATTTGCTCCCCCTCAATAATGCTATGAGGTAAGTGCTGTTGGTATTTGCATCCTGCATACAAGGAAATGGAGACACAAGAAACATTAAGTAGTCTTGCATAGCTCATAAATAGCAAAGCTGAGATCAGATCTGTTGTGCTGTGAAATCCTAGCTTTGAAATCCCATACTCCTTCTATGTCTGATGCTGAAGTAAAGGGTCATGATATTAAGGGGATTTTCTCAAGTTAAAACAGAATTTATTGTTTCCTACATAGTACAGTTCAGCTTCAGTGTTTCTTTAATCCTTTCATGTTAGCAGCATCACTCTTGGTGTCCAACTAAGAAAACTACTTAAAAAAAGACCAACCAAACAAACCAAAATATAAAAACAAAGCAAAACAAAACTCCCCCCCCCCAAAAAAAAACAAAACACAATACCAGCATCCAGTTCACTCAGAATGGAATGAGGAGAAGCAGGAAATAGATTTCAGAAACTGAGATCAAATGTTCACATCAGGAATGGAAGCGATCCTTCTGAAGTTGGAACTGGTTTAAGTAGAATTGAAGCTAAAAGGTGAGATGGTCCATAATGTTCTTCCAGAGGACCTGAGTTCATTCCCAACACCCATGTCTAGAGGTTCACAAACTTCATTAACTCTAGAAATAGGAGATCTGAAACCCTCCCTGGCCTCCAATAGTACCCTTTATACACATAAACATACTTTTACATATGTATAAAGTAAATCTTCAAAAAATTCATTATTATTAATATTTTTTATTATTTACTTTACAACCTGCTTACTGCCTCCTCCTGGCCATCCCCTTCCACAATCCCTCCCTGCCCCACCTCTCTTTCTCCTCTGAGCCAGTGGGTGTCCTCCGGGGTACCCCTCACCCTGGCATTATTAGTGTTTTTGAGGCTAGGTGCATTCTCTCCCACTGAGGCCAGGCAAGGCAACCCAGCTAGAAGAACATATCCCACAGACAGGCAACAGCTTTTGGGCTAGTCCCTGCCCTAATTGTTCAGGTCCCACATGAAGACTGACTTGGACATTTGCTACATATATGCAGGGAGGCCTAGGTCAAGAACTTAAAGTCCCTGAAGAAAGAAATTGAAGATATCAGAAGATGGAAAGATTGCCCATGCTCATGGATAGGTAGGACTAACATAGTGAAAATTGTCATCTTACCAAAAGCAATGTACAGATTCAATGCAATCCCCATCAAAATTCCAACACAAACTTGTTATAGACCTTGAAAGAGCAATTCTAAACTTCATATGAAAAAGAATAAACCCAGGATAACTTAAACAATCCTGAACAATAAAAGAACTTTGGGAGGAATCACAATCCCTGACTTCAAGTTGTACTACAGAGTAATAGTGATAAAAACTACATGGTATTGGTGCAGAAAGAGACACGTCGATCAGTGGAATAGAACCCATTCCATTCCAGACCCAGAAATAAACCCACCCACCTGTGGAAACCTGATTTTTGGATAAAGACATCAAAACCATACAGTAGAAAAAGGCAAGCATCTTCAACAAATAGTGGTGGTCTACCTGGATGTCTACAAGTATAAGAATGAAAAATCCATATTTATCTTCCTTCACCAAACTCAAGTTCAGTTGAATCAAGGACCTCTACATAAAACTGGACACCCTAAATCACATAGAAGAGAACGTGGGAAATACCCTTGAACGCATCGGTACAGGAGACAACTTCCTGAAGAGAACACCAATGGCTCAGGCTCTAAGATTAAAAACTGATAAATGGGACCTCATGACAGTGCAAAGCTTCTGTAAGCAAAGGACACTGTCAATAGGACAAAAGGCGGTCTACAGACTGGGAAAGTATCTTCACTAATCCTATACCTGACATAACGCTAATACCCCAAATAGAACTCAAAAAAAAAAAAAAGAATTAAAAGAATTAAATAGGTATGAGTCAATGTGGACTCAGGGATCAGAGAAAGAAAGGCAGATTCCACTCCATGTTTTAGAAGAGAGAAGGGAAGTGTCTACTTCCCAAGAATAACTGGGAGAGTGTCAGAAAGATCCTCATTATATTAAACTAAATATTCAATTAAACCCATTACAATTGTGGCAAAATACATGCAATCTAAAATTTCCTTCCTTAACTAACTTACATGGTACAGTTGTTCACCTTTCAGAACTAGTTCATCCAACAAAACTGCAGCTATACCCATTGAACAGCAGCAAAGAGGAAGAAGAATGAGAAGGAGAAGGAGAAGAAGGAGAAGGGACCCATAATCAACCACCAAACACAGACACTATTGCATACACCAGCAAGATTTTACTGCAAGGACCCTGATATAGCTGTCTCTTGTGAGGCTATGCCAGTGCCTGGCAAACACAGAAGTCGATCTCAAAGTCAACTATTGGATGGAACACAGGCCCCCAATGGAGGAGCTAGAGAAAGTACCCAAGGAGCTGAAGGGGTCTGTAACCCTATAGGAGGATCAGCAATATGAACTAAAGAGTACCCCCTGAGCTCGTGTCTCTAGCTGCATATGTAGCAGAAGATGGCCTAATCGGCCATCATTGGGAGGAGAGGCCCTTGGTCTTGCAAACTTTATATGCCCCAATACAGGGGAATGCCAGGGCCAGGAAGAGGGAGTGGGTGGGTTGGGGAGCAGGGTGGGGGGAGGGTATAAGGGACTTTCGGGATAGCATTAGAATTGTAAATGAATAACTTCATTGATTTATAGCATTAATTGTGGCTGGCACCCTGTAAGGTTCAATCTTCCTATTTTTTTTTACTTTTAAATAATTATGGACTTGCAAGGGATTGAAAAAAATTGTAGGCTCCCTCCATTCTCTTAGTGGCAATGAAGCAGGCACGGTGCAAACTTAACTAGGGTGCTGTTTTTATGTAACGTCTTTGGAGCTGATATCTTGGTTTCCTTTTTGAAATTCTTAGGGTAGGAAACCTCCTCCCTTTTGATGTTGCAAATTTTATAATGTTAAGTGTTTCAGAATATTTCCTTTTGACCTTCACTTATTCTTTGAAATATCTGTCTATCATCTATCTATCTATCTATCTATCTATCTACCACCTATCATCAATCAATCCATGTGTCTATCTGTCATCTCTTATCTATCTATCTATCTATCTATCTATCTATCTATCTATCTATCTATCTATCTATCTATCTACCTACCTACCTATCTATCTCTGATCTATCAATCTTTATGTCTATCTGCGTCATCTGTCTACAATCTATCACTTGTCTATCATCTATCTATCTATCTTACACATTACAGGTAGAATCTGCATCTGAGATTCAACAAGTAGATTTTATCTTTCAGAGTTTGAATGACATCTTTTAATATTAAACTTCTGAGAGAAAAACACACACACACACACAGAGAGAGAGAGAGAGAGAGAGAGAGAGAGAGAGAGAGAGAGAGAGAGAGAGAGAGAGAGAGAGAGAGAGAGAGAGAACCTGATGCTTATGAGATCAGAAGAAGGTATCAGATGCCCTAGAACTGTAGTTGTATATGCCATGCTGGAAAGCAAACCTGGGTCTTCTGCAAGAGCGATAAGTGTTTGTATCTGCTGAGCTATTTCTCCAGCACCTGATATTTTGCTAATTTTAAAATATAGATAAGCTGTGTTAATGAATGAAACATTCTCCCATTTTGAGTTTAATATTGTGTTTTCTTATGTTGGAACAAACATTTAGGTTTTTTTAAATCCCACTTTAGCACTTACCGTTTAATCTCCATAATTGTTATATGCTCAGTAAAGATTTGATCAGTAAGTCTTATTCTCAAGTAACACCCTTTATCAGTTTCACTTGAGTTAAACTTTCTAGATGCCTTTATTTCGGTGATGAGCTGTTGCTATTTCTGTTATGTGGATGTTCAAAGTCTTAGAGTGGAGTTTAGACTGTTCCAGCGACCAACACTGCATGGTTTTCTTAGCAATAACAATTTCATACCATCTTACAGTTTTTGCACTTGGTTCCTTTTGCACTGCTGTGCCCCTTGTAACTTCTCTGGTTCTAGCTCAGGATACTTTACTTACATATCCTGTTTACCATCGTCAGAGTTCTGGAACAGTAGTCTTTAAGGAGCACTGGATGTCATTTTTGTCATAAAAATCTACTTTTCCCTCTATTCATACAATAGGTTTTATATTTTTATAGGAGTATGAAGTATAAGCATTTTGAGCTAAAAATTATAGGTTTGAGAAGCTGTTCATTATTTGAGAACTATAATAAGTGAATTTACAGGAAAGTGGAAAATGACAGATCATAATGATGTTCATCTATCATCAATATTCTGCAAGTGTACCAAAATCTACAATGAATTTCTGAAATAAGTCAATATACATGATTTATGCAATTTGCAGTTCTCTATTAATTTTTCACATCTTTCTGTTCCTATCTGTAATACCGTGGATATATGATCAGGAAAGTGTAAAGAACTATAATTATGTCTTAAAAAATATAATTTCTTTCCAGAAAGACTTCAATTCTATCACACCTCCTAATGCTCTTATGCAAAAAGGACTATGTTATTTGAAGAAAAATCAAGGTTAGCTTCAAAAATGTTTATAAATATATATTAAAACAGGTTGGCTCCCAACTCTTATGTGAGGGAGTCATTTTTTTAAAATGGAGGGCTAGATGAATCATGGCAGAAAAAACAGACAATATAATTTTGTTAAAATCTTATTTTCTCTTTTATTGGATATTATATTTATTTACATTTCAAATTTTATCCCCTTTCCCAGTTTCTCCTCCAGAACCCCCCTATCCTATTCCCCTCCCCTGGTTCTATGAGAGTGTTTCCGTACCTACCCACCGATTCCTGCCTCCATGCCCTGGCATTCCACTACACTGGGGCATCAAGCATTTACTGGTTTAAGGGCCTCTCCTCCCATTGATGACCAACAAGGCCATTCCTCTGCTACATATGCAGCTGGAGCCATGGAGCCTTCTTTGGTTGGTGGTTTAGTCCCTGGGAGCTCTGGTGGGTACTGGTTAGTTCATATTGTTGCTCCTCCTATTGGGCTGCAAACCCCTTCAGAAATATGGGTCTTTTCTCTAGCTCCTCCATTGGAGACCCTGTGCTCCGTCCAACGGCTGGCTGAGAGGAGCCATCTCTGTATTTGTCAGGCACTGCTAAAGTCTCTCAGGAGAGAGCTATATCAATCATGCTCCTTTCAGCAAGCACTTCTTAGCATCCATAATAATATCGGGGTTTGGTGACTGTATATGGGATGGATCCCCAGGTGGGGCAGCCTTTGAATGGCCTCTTCTTTAGTCTCTGCTCCACACTTTGTCTCTGTATCTCTTCTCATGGGTATTTTGTTCTCCCTTCTAAGAAGGACCAAAGTATCCACACTTTGGCCTTCCTTCTTCTTGAGCTTCATGTGGCCTGTGGATGGTATCTTGAGTATTCTGAGCTTCTGAGCTAATATCCACTTATTAGTGAGTGTATACCATGTGTGTTCTTTTGTGATTGGGTTACCTCACTCATATAAATGTTCACAGGAGACTGAGATAGGTACAATAGAATACATTTTTAAATGATTTTTTTCTACCTCAGCATAAAATGTGTCTGCTACTTGCTTGCTTGCCCTTTTTGACTAAGCTTCAAATTGTTCATATATGTCTATGCTCTGTCTGCTCCTGATTCCCACTGTAAGCATTGCCAAAGGAAGTCAGGAATAGGTAGGCTATAAACTATTCAATGTGCTACCTTGAAATTTCCTACAGAAGATTAACTGGTCATGACTTCAATCTTGGCATCTCATAATATTTGAAAACCTGATGAAAAATAAATTTATTTATTTATTTATTTATTTATTTATTTATTTATTTATTTATGGTTTCCAGTAGGACCTTCATTTTTATCTGGGTACTCATCTGGAGGGACACTTTCCTCTTTGCATCTCTGTCAGTATTCTCATTACCTTCTGTCCCTTACAGATTTCTAGTTCGATCCTAGTACTCTTCTGTGAATTGTCCCCAAATTCCTCCACTGCGTTTCTTCTATGTGCTTTGCCTTTGGTCACTGAGGTTAAACCTTAGTCAACTTTCTTTTCCAGCTTCTAGCTGGAAATTAACCAGTGATAGGTTCTTGTGGAAGGTCAAAGAAATGTCCTTTCTTCTTGTGCATTCAGCATTGTCGGTAGGCCCCTGATGGCTCTAGCACTCTCTCTGGACAGGCCTGCCATCATATGCACTGAATGATCTAGGCTAGTGTGGTCATTCTTCAAATACTCTAGGGGAAAAATAGAGCCTTGATTTCTTTAATTTCTGTGCCATTTCTTTATCTTTGCTTGTCATTTTGTCTCACCCTGCACATATTTTAAGTTCCTGCTCTAACAACATAGAACAGTTTCATTGTATCTCTGCCTTTGTCTTTTTTTGCCTCTTCCTTCTCATTCTCTTGTTGCTCTTGGACCCTGACTGATAAGCTATCCAAATATACAAACATACAAAATAAAATTATTATTTATCTGATTAAAACATGAATAAAAATAAAATAATGAAGGCTATACTTAAAACAGATACTGCATGAAGAAAATACAATATAACAATTAATTGAATTTAAAAAAAACCCAAGATTAATCTCATATGGACCAAAAAGAAAAAAGTTTGGACACATAGGTAGACTGGGTAGAGTTTAAGACACCTCAAAGAAAGAAAGAAAGAAAGAAAGAGAGAGAGAGAGAGAGAGAGAGAGAGAGAGAGAGAGAGAGAGAGAGAAACACAAATGATAACATTTTAGTTTTGGTTTATATTTAATTAAACTTCTAAGTTAATATGACCTTCAAAACTCTTGAAAGTTAGTAACTAAGAATAAAAATAATGAAGCAAAACAAAATATAGAGGTCACTGCATACAAAGATATTGGCAACAAAAATAGTATCAGAGAAATAGTGGATAATATAATCTTTCAGACTTAATGAAGACTAGCCAATTTAAAAAAATAATTAAGCCAGTATATGAAATAAGAAAGTAACTCTGTGCTAAAACAAATACTCATGTACACATGTGTATTTATTACGGACATAACAGTGTCTTTGGATCAAGCATTGCATATGTAGAGTACTTAGCTGTCCTTAGAACTCACAGTACACACTCACTTCACCTTTGTCTGTCTTATGTGTCCTAGTCTCTGTGCCTTATGGTCTACCTCTTTAAGGAGGTCAGTTGAGGTTTCACTAGGAGATCAAAAGATGAGAGAAGTGAGACGGCCTATAGTCACTGGGCGTGAGAATGCTTGACTGGGTGCAGGAAATGAGTGAAGATTGTGGTTTCTGCCAGAGGTTTCTATAATTCGATTTTACACGTCCCTTCATTCTTCACTCCACCCAGAGCCTCACCTCCCAAGCTGCCATTCCCAAGCCTCTTGATAGTCTTACAGACTCAGCACAGATGCTTCCCCACTGCCTATGTAGGATTTGGCAGCTCAGGGTTGCTGAATCAGTCATCACTCTGTGTTTGCCAACTTCCAAGGTGGTGTGGCTAGTCTCCTTTCCTCATCCAGCTGCCTCTGAGATTCATAGTTTTAGTACCTTTTTATTCTTTCAGTCTTGCTTGGCATTGTGAGTAGAGGGATGGGAGCAGCAGGGAGCTCAGTGGTGACTCATGGCAGGAGATCAGTGCCTTCTTGAACTAGAAGGACCCCATCACTGTTTTGTGTTGCTGTTTGTGTTTTTGGTCTTGGTATCTGAGACTTGTCTGCAACTTCTATGTCTCCTGCATCTCAAAAGAGTATTGGGATTACAGATATGAGCCGCTGAACCTAGCTTCTTTATGTATTTGATTTCTAAGGAGCTCTGGTATTCATCTTTCATCTAATGACTATGGGTATCCTTGACTCATTAAATAAGGAAGGAATGGGTAGTGTTGGACAAGTTATTAGGGCTGGAGTCTATTTCATGTTCTCCCACATATCTAGGTACATTCTTCTCTTTACCTAGAACACAGCTCCCTCAAGGAAGGAAAACTAGTATTTCAATTTCTCTAGCACTGGTCACTGTTGCTTTGGGATTATGACCTGATTGACGTATTATATGCATGTCTCCGTAAATCAGCATATAATGAGGAGTTGGTACTTCTGAATTTAAAAATCTGTCCTACATTTCAGAGGGAGGAAAAGAAATGGAAGTATAGAGAATCACGAAGACAGAGCCATGATGATATCTCAATGAAAAAAGAATTACCTTGACTGTCCGTTCTGATTTTGGAAAAGATTCTTTCTTTCACTATGACTGTCACTCTATGGGCAAAATTCCCTAGTTGGATGGATCTTTAGTATGGCCTGTGGATCTACCTTCTCTGGGACAATATTGCAATGTTATCATTTGCAGCTAAATATTAAAAGTGGTCCTGGGACTCAAAAAATTTTCTTTATTTGCCTTCTACTAATAGAGTGTGAAATAGTCATATGCTTTCAGAAGTCATACATGTATCTATCTATCTATCTATCTATCTATCTATCTATCTATCTATTTATTTATATTCTTTCTTTTTCTAACTTTGAGAAGCCCAGTAGACATGCTGAAAGATACTCTTTGGACAAACTGTTAAGGCTTCCCAATCTCTCCTTTTTAATTAAAGTTGCTTTTTGCCTGACCCACCATTTTCTCCCTTTATTTATTGTAACTATGTGATCACTTCTGAGAACTGGGCCTGGATAGAAAAACATGTGAAGTCACATGGTGACTTCTAGTTACCTAGAAAACTTTTAATTTGAGGTCTAGAAGAAAGGTCTGGAACTTTTCTCCAATTAAGTCTGTTTTCATGCCACCCCTTGGTGTCACCTGCCTTAATTAGCCTGAGTAGGAATTTCTGTTGAAAGCAGCAATGAGTTTCTAACATAGGGAAGCAAGAAGTTGGGCTGTGCTCACAGTGTTAAGTGAACACAGGTTCTACTTTCAGATTTCTGAAGGTGACAACTTATTGAGAGAAAATAAATTTTCTTTTGTGCAATCTTCTACCATCACCACCGACTAATGTAATTTTCTAAGTTTATATTCTGACATCTCCTCCTATAACCTGTTCTATACTATTTGTGTCTGAGTCTACATAGCCATAACCAAGAATACCTGAAAATATGACTTCTATATGTGTTTTCAGGGTGCTAAGTTGACACTAGAGATGTTATCTCTGGGGCACGGGATGGCAGCATAAAGTTCAAGGTTGTTTATTTTCTCTCAGCCAGTGGAATAAACATTGAAAACCCTTTACTGTGTGGGGCACAGCTCTTTTCATTTTGGCTCCATCATCTTGTGGGGAAGGATTAGAACGACAGTTTTCAACCCTCCTAACATTGTTATCACTAATACAGTTCCTCATGTTGTGGTGACCCACCACCATAAAATTATTTTTGTTGGTATTTCATAACTGTAATTTTGCTACTGTATGGATTGTAATGTAAATATCTGATATGCAATCGATGTGAAAGGGTCATTTGCCACTCAAAAGGGTCATGACTCACAGGTTTAGAACCACTGGCTTACAAGATTAGAAATGTTCAACTGGATCTTTGCTCCGGTACACTGCCAGGGAGAGGGCGGCCTGGAGAAGCGACACAGCTTCTGGGAAAGATCCCACTTCTGGTTCCAGTCGTCCAGTCCCTTTCCCGCCCGAGAGGAGGGGTGTCCACCCAGGAGCAGTCTCTGGGCCTGAACCAGTAGGAGGGCCATCATTGCTCTGGTGCACTGCCAGGGAGAGGGCAGCCTGCAGAAGCTACACAGCTTCTGGGAAAGATCCCATTCCTGGCTCCAATCACCAGACACCTTTCCCGCCTGAGAAGGGGTGTCCACCTGGTAGGAGTCTCAAGACCTGAGCTGGCAGGAGAGCCATCTTTTCTCCGGTTCACTTAGGCTCCAGTGTGAGCTAGCAAGAGTGTGGTCTGCAAAAACTACACAGCTTTGGGACAGGCAGAAGTAACCTAACTTCTGGGACAGACCCTGTTTTGGGCTCCAGAAATTTGGGCACCTTCCTCTCCAGAGGAAAGGTGGCCACCTGTGAGGGCTCTGTCTGCCAGAGCAGGTGAGAGAGTCATATTGTCTCCAGGGTCCCTCAGTGGCTAGCCTGTGCAGGTGATTGAACAAACTGCAAAGGCAACACATCTTCTGGGATAGGCCCTGTTTGGGGCCTACATCTTCAGCAAGGAGGCAGATCTGAACATCAGGCCTCTGTGCACCTTCCCTGCTAGAGGAGAGCTTCCCTGAAGAGAGTAATCTGA
>NC_034593.1:124126337-124127622 GCF_900095145.1 Mus pahari | reverse complement strand
ATATAGGGAACTTTCGGGATAGTATTTGAAATGTAAATAAAGAAAATAATAATAACAAAAAGAAATGTTCAACTGAACATCATTAAGCAGCTAAGACTTAGGAGAGGTTTATTTAGTTGTTATTTTTTTTATATATATATAATTCTTTTCAAATTGCTTTGGGTATTTGTTGCAATTATCAGTCTTCCAGATGGAGACTTGGCCATTAGCTCATCCCCACTGAACTTAGTTTGCCCTTCTCACTCCTTTCTCTTATAGACTAATTAGCGGGTGAGGTATGGACTAAGAAGTAGTTGTCATGATCCTGGCTCTTCCTCTCCCTCAGTTAACTGCCTTTTCCTAGGAGGTTAGATGTGTGCTCCCACTCATAAGTATATGGTGATCTCAGGGTTAGGCACATTGTGCAGGGCAGACTGGTGCTGTGCAAGGCAGCTATTCAGTGATTTAGTTCAAGCTTCTCTAGGGAAAAAAAAAAGATCCAGATTCTCTAATGTCAGCTTTACTAATTTAGTTGCCATCTGCCTTACTCTTTTCTCTTGTACTTCCTAATTGACTCAGAATGTAGATGAAGGGGAAAATCTCCCCCAGTGGCCAGATTCCTGCCTTAACAAGTGTGCCTTACACTTCAGTTTTTGGTGTGATGTTATTTAAAGGTTTGTAGTTATCTTTTAATAAATGCTTTCTTTATTTCAGATTGTTTTATTTGAATTCCATTTTCATTATGGTATGTGGCACTGGTTTCCTTACCTTAGAACTTTTATTGTATCCCCACAACTTACAATGCTTTTGCTATGATGCTTTATATTCACACATAACATGGATAAATCATGTGAAATGAATTTCTCCCTCTCTCTGCATGTTTAGTGAGTTAGCTGAAGTTATTACTGCCTGTCTTATGTTTAATCTAGTCTGATATTTAACCTTTCCATCTCCATTAATTTGAGTTAGATCTATAAAGCACTGTTAAATCATAACATCAAAATTCTGAATGTTTTATTTCTGTTCTAATGATTAATTCAGATTTTTTAACATTTTAAGTTATATAACATATATTGAAAAACACACAAATTATCTTTTACTATTTAATAAGATTTTTGTCAAGTAGGTTAGTACTCATGGTGGTATTATCAGCATTTGGTCAGTGAGCAGAACATCATGCTTGGAAGCCCTCCATACCCTCATTACAGTGACAGCCGAAGGTAATGGGCAGAACATACAGTACAATCACCCTACATCATTGCCACCACCACCTCCTCCTCCTCCTCCTCCTCCTCCTCCTCCTCCT
>NC_034593.1:124118209-124125920 GCF_900095145.1 Mus pahari | reverse complement strand
TTCTTCTTCTTCTTCTTCTTCTTCTTCTTCTTCTTCTTCTTCTTCTTCTTCTTCTTCTTCTTCTTCTTCTTCTTCTTCTTCTTCTTCTTCTTCTTTTTCTTCCACAGACAATTCTCCATCACCAGCCTGAGGCACAGAGGAGTATGCACTCCAGTTCAAATGTGGTAGACAGATACCACACGGCCCCTAGTACTATATAGTATGTGGAAAAAATGCACAGAAAACTGCAAACAAGACAGATAGGCAGTTGAAGAGGACATCTTCCATCAGCAGTCTCACAAGATGACAGTGATCTCCATGGATTGCTGAGGGTAGCCGTGAGATGGCCCCTCTCTGAGATCTCACACTTGAGGAATGGAAAGACACAGTCTTCAAAGTGCAGTGGATCAGCACATCATAGGAAGGCAGCACTTCTGGGGTTAAGATAGGGAGTAGTCTGGACACCTGAGGTACTCTTTGAGAGCAGCAGCCAGAAGTTAGTGAGTCTTTATAGAACAGGATATGAAAAGAACCAGTGTAAACTTTGCCACTGACAGGCTCTTGTGGTAAAGTAAAATCCGTTCATTGCAGCAGTAGAAGAGGGAACCCTTGAGTTGAGAAACCAGGAAAGCCCAACATTCAGCTCTCATCCCTCACGCCACAGGATACACCTTCCAATTAAAATGCTAAGAATAATGAGCAACATTAAAGTATGTTAAAAGCAAACAAAACCACCCAAATCCCATATGGCAATACTGTAAGAAAAGAGATGAAGGTCAATGTTGTTTTGGAAGTGAGAAAAATGCTGCCATAACATAAAAGAGAATTAAAAATAGAAAATTAGGAACTGGTGCTAGAAAGAGCAATTATGATGTAGAAATGGGAAAACTCAGGAGCAGCTTCTATAGCAAAAAGACACACAAGGGTCTGTGATAGAGCTGAGGAGAGAGACTTCAAGGAGTATAAAACCCTCCTAGAAATAATGGCAGCCTTGGTTCATAGAGGCAAACAGGGAAGATTGTACCAAGAAGTAACATAAATACACACAGGGAGGCTAAGAAACATCTGCAAAAGGAAAGCATGAAAAAACAGATTGGTATGGAAGAAAAGCAAATCAAAACCATAAACATAAGAAAAGTGCCTCCCCACCCCACCACCCCACCCCCGCCAACAGAAAAGGAATAGAATGTGAAAGAATTGCTATTTCCAATTAGGAGAAATTCCTTCAAGAAAACTTTTCTGAAATCAAGGGAGATGAATCGATACACTCAATGGTCAGTGTGGGAATATGCCCTAGTGTAGTAATCAGACATCAGAGACAAGCTCCCTTGGGCTTCCCTGATAAAAGATCAAAATCCTGTTCAAGGACATCAAAGCAGATTGGTGTGTGAACTCTCAGCTAGCGGCATCATTTAACATCTGAAAACAACATAGCAACATCTACAAATGTTCAAGCAAGCAGTGATACTCAGCTGAAATGTCCTGCAGGGACCCACCACAGCAAAAAACTATCTGGAACATGAAAGATATAATGAAATAGTATGTGTGTGGGCAATTTCAGAGAATCTAGAATGATAAGAAAAATTTAGCAGAAAAATTGGTGTTGGGTACTAAGTAAATTAGTGGTCTGAATGTTGGATGGAGTTTAAGTAAGAGTGTGTTACTGTGCAAAAGAGAGAAAACTAACAAAGAAATGAGAAAACGGGGAAAAGAAAAGAACATTCCCACTGGTTTTTATAGATTGAACAGAGTGGGCATGGGGAGGTGGCTCACTAGGTTAGGCGTTTACCTGGTGAGCACTGGGATTTGTGTTCCATTTGCAGAAGTCACACAGAAACATTAGGAATGGTGGTTCTTCGTAGTCCCATCACAGCAGAGGTGGAGATAGGTGGATGGATCCCTAGCGTTTACTGGCTAGCCAGCCTAGTCTCACTGAGAGGACTTAAATCAAAATATAGTGGATAGTGGACAATACTTTGAGTAACAACAACTGAGGGTGTCCTCTGGCACACACACACACACACACACACACACTACATAAACATATAAACAACATGCACACCACATATACACATATAAACAACACACATACCACACATACACATGTAAACAATACATACTCTTCACATAAATATACACACATAAGCATACATGCACACACACACACCACATAAACATATAAACAACACACACTCTTCACAGACACATATACACATAAGCACAAGCATATGTTCATACACACACACACACACACACACACACACACACTCCAAAATAAACCTGACAAGTTGAAGAGTAGAGCCTAAACGTATTTCAGAAATCAATGGTCATAATGCTTTTCTATTATCAACCTTCAAATCTGTTGATTTAAACGGGATGTTGTGTTTCTGGAGCTGAAGGAACAAAAGGCAAACAAGCCTGCTGTAGTCAGTGTCTGTGCTGCTCATAGGAGGAAGGGAGTAAATATTGCATGAAGAAATATTGAGCTAAGGGGACTATATAAAAGCAAAACTGTAACAATAGCTTTGAAATTATACATGTAGAATAGGACATATTCTAGGAAAATGTTGTTGATGTTAAAAGCTTTAGCATTTTTTTATAATAAAGATATTAGAAGTGACTACATAACTGCTTTTTGAAATGACTTCATAAGTATGGTCGGATAAGAAAGCATTATTTACCTTAAAATGATTTTTAAAAATTAGAATTTCCTGACATAATAATAAGGTAAATATAACAGTAAAGAAGCCAGGTTTGCAAGTAACAGTATAAACTCATGATTTACATATGTAGATTATCTCGCTGTATATACTGATAAGGCCTCGAATGTTGCCATCTCTAAAACAAAGGGTGCCACCAGTGCCTAGTGTTTGATATGTGCCATTCTGTAATAAGTATGACTTTTGAAAATTGGTTTATACTTAAGGGCAGGCAGTATGGAGGGGTTTCTCCTTATATCACAAAGCAAGAAAGAATTTCAGGAGCAGTAGGTCCCTTCACAGTGATGACACATGGGCCACTTGGAAGGGGTTCAGTTAGCATATAAAAAGATATGAAGGGGCTGGAGAGGCTGCTTAGTGGTCAAGCACTTGCTGCTTTTGTAAATGATGTGGGTTTGGTTCTCAACATGATATTGTGGCTCAAAACTCTATGTAACTCTAGATCCAGGGATCCCAGCATCTTCCTCTGGAATCTGCAGGTGCTGTGCACACACATGTTGCGCACACACACATTCAGGCAAACACACATGAAAACAGATAAATCTTTTAAGAATATATAGATAATACTAGCTGTATGGAAATCTAACAGTTTATAAGAATATTTGGAACAACAAATTAGAAATTCAAAAGAAAGAACAATAAAATACAAATTAGTTGCCAGGAATGATAGTGTATCCATTCAATCCTACCATTCAGGCACCAGAAGCTTGTTGATCTTGGTGAGTTAAAGGACAGTCTGGTCTACATAATGAGCTCCAGGCCAGCCAGACCTACATAGTGATACTTTTGTCTCAATAACATCAGTAAGTCAATCAAACAAAGCAAAACACCCCAGAAATTAGTAAAATCCATTTATGTTTTTGCTACCATAGACTGCTGCTATACCGATTCTACTAAAATGAATTTTTAATATTTAAATATTCCTGGTGCTTTGGAGATACTCTCACATAGCCTTTACTTTGTTCAAACTTGCTATGTGTCTGGGTTTGAATTCTGTCTCTCCCTCTTCCAACAATTTCAAGTGCCTGAGTTGCAGTTGCCCATCGCCATGCCCTGCCTAACAGTTATGACGTTGAAATGATGGCGAGTTTTTATAGGGCAATTTAGATGGGCCATAGTGTGCAGATATTTGGTCAAACATTATTCTGCACATATCTGTTAAGGTATTTTTTGATGAGGTTAATATTTTGCTTCTGGTGATCCCTAAGTAAGTTGGTTGCCTTACATAATGTGCGTGAGCTTGATCCAACTCATTGAAGGCCTTAGGAGATTAAGGATTAACATTCCTGGCACAAGGGGCAATTCTGCCAACCTACTCAGCTTGGGCTTTGCACCAAAGCTCTTCTGAGTCTCCTGTGTACTAAGCACTCCATCAGTATTTGTGCTCATCAAGGTTCACGATTATTTATCAATCCTCTTTCCATATTTATCTGTATGTTACTAGTTCCGTTTTTCTGGAAAACCTTGGCAAATAGAGTATGTAATTAGCAATTATACTATTTTCAACTTTATGCACATTTGAAGATTTTAGAAATGAAAAACTCAAAAGTTTTGAGATATTAGATATTAATAAATATGTATACATGCTCATAAAATTGATCACTTTGATAGATTAAACAATTCTTGAATAAATAGCAAAGACTTTTGGTATAACCAAGTCATTATTTCTACTAAAGTTAGAAAAGTAGAAAGGAACGTCTTTAACATGATAAAGACAAAATCCATAGCAGAATGAATTTATTTGATTAAGCACAAATTTAAAATTCTAATAATAAATAAAGGGCAAATGGCAAGTCATGAAAAATTGTTGCTGCGCTAATGTCAAAATATGGATCAATATCATGATAAATGGACCTTTTAGAAATAAAAACAAAAAAACCCATGGAGTGCCTGAACAAATGACAACAGGAAAAATTGAATTTTAATAGGTTTATTAGTCATTTATACATTTTACATTTATATTTTATGTTTTTGATCAAATAATTATAACAAAATATAGAGCCTGTTAAAATCTATCATGAGAAATACCATTTTTATGTATCACGTGTAGGCACCTAAACTGGAAGTAACATTTTGGAAGGTAATTTCTGAATATGTAGAGTCCATCCATACTCTAAAAGCATTTATTTCAATCTTAAGAGTTTCATGCAGGAAACCCAAGAAAATAGTCATTAATATATTATTAGATCTTTCGTTAGTTGCTTTGACCTATTATATTCATAATAGCAAAGAACTGGGCTCCAAGCAATTACCAATAGTGCAAGCAAAATAATTATTTTATTTACAGAAGCATATAAAGTACATTAAAGATATATATGTATATATATATATATACACACACATATATATATATATATATATATATATATATATATATATATATATATATATATGTTATATCATGTAATGTTTTACATAAAATGTAATATACATGAATTATATATGTGTGACCCCCCCTTTTTTTTTGTTTTTTTGAGACAGGGTTTCTCTGTATAGCCCTGGCTGTCCTGGAACTCACTCTGTAGACCAGGCTGGCCTCAAACTCAGAAATCCTCCTGCCTCTGCCTCTCAAGTGCTGGGATTAAAAGGGTGCACCACCACCGCCCTGCAACCTCAATTTTGTTTATGCAGATACTAGATGTTCTTGTTGAGTTCCTGTGTGTGTTTTTGTGGGTGTCTATGTGGTGAGAACTTGTGTGTGGCATATGCATGTCTGCAGAATGTATGTGACCGTGTTGGCAAACGTGTTACACCAGAGCTTGATTTCGGTTGTCTCCCTTCCACCTTTTCCACCTACTTAACTGAGACACTATGACTTGCTGTCTGGCTAGACTGGGTGACAAGCCATCCCCACTGCCCAACTCCCCAAATCTCGGCTCCATTCCTCCAACACTAGCAATAGAGACACATGGTGCTATGCAGTTCTTTTACATGGGTGATTCCTCTTTTCACTTCCTCCATAGTTTAGCTTTCTGAAATACCATACAATTGGGATCATGCACGACATTGACTTTTCCCAATGGGTTTCTTTCATTTCAGTTTTCTATAGTATTTTGTTTTGTTTTGTTTTGGTCCTTTTGCTTAATAGCTCAATACTTTTAGTATTAAATGATACAGTGATGTATAGGGAACCACATGTTATCTACCCTCTTACTGATAACCATCTCATTTTTGAGGATATGTGAGTGAAGTTGTTAGAAACATCTGTTTGCAAGGTTTTGTTTGGATATAAGTTTTCAGTTCACCAGGGTCAGTACTGAGCTGCCCAATTGCTTGATCGCAGACTTGGAGTACCCTTGCTTTTTAAGAAAATGACTAATGGACATGTAAAATGTTTTCAGCTTCAGTTTAGAATATCTAAAAATTGTTCCCAAGTTTTATCCTTTGAACTATGTGTCATTTAATCTTTGCTATTGGGGACTTATCCTTTTACTCTATTATTGATTTTTAGGTTTTTTTACATTGTGGTCTGAGAGCAGACATTTTATTTTGTCTATTCTTTTAATTTTTGGCTCTGCGTGTAGGCTATCTAGCAGAGTTTATGTGCCTAGGACAAATATCTATTCAGCCATTGCTGAAGTCTATAGACACCGTTTATGTATTGCTACTTCCTGTTGTTGTATCCAACTGTGTTCTGATTTATTCATTTCATTATTTTTTGGCGATTTTATCTTTTTATTTCTGAAAGACATGTGAGAAACTCTGACAAAATGCTGGGCTCATATATGTACTCAGGAGAGTCCCATCAATTGTTTGGATGTATATTATAATTCTGTCTTCAGGCATGCACATTAAAATTTCTTATAATGCCATCCTGGAGAATTGATCTTAACATAATTATCTAATGTCCCTCTTTTGGCCTGACATTCTTTGTCCATGGAATTTATATTGTGTTAGAATGTCTATCTCTCTCCATTCATTTATTTTAAATCTATATTTCCTTAGTGTTTATGGTAGAATCTTAGATGACTATACTTTGGGCTTAGTATTGATTTTTATCTGCCTTGATAATTTCTGTCTTGTAATTGGTGTAGACAACTGACGTTCGAAGGGACTATACAGGCAGGAAAAGATTTTCTACATGTGTTATTTTGTATGTTAGCTTTTAAAAAAATGTAGTTACCTTTATGTGCATAGGTGCTTCACATGTATGTATATCTGTCTACTGCATGTGTACCTGGTGGCAGTAGAGACCCAAAGACAGCCTCTGGTGATTTGAATGAATTTGGTCCCACATATGTTTGCGTACTTCGTATCCAGCTGGTGGAACTATCTAGGAAGGATTAGGAGATGTGAACTTGTTGGAGGAGGTAAGCCACTGCGGGTAGACTTTTAGTTTTCAAGATACTCAAGCCATTCCACGTTAGCCTGTTGCATATGAGTCTTATGTGAGCTCTCAACATGTTCTTGCCAACATACCTGTGTCTACCACCATGGACTCTAAGTCTCTGAAATCGGAAACCTAGTTAAATTCTTGTTTTATGAATGGCCTGGTTCATGATGCTTCATCACAGCAATGTGACTGGATTTACAGATGGTTTTGAACTACCAGGTAGATGCTGGGAATCAAAATAGAGTTCCCTGAAAAAGCAGAAAACATTTCCAACAGTCAGGCAATTACTCCAGTCCCAGCCCCTCCTATGTGCCCGTCATCTGCTGTCTTCTACTCATTAACTTTTGTGCTTTTTATCTGAACCATTTTAGTACTTTTAATAATTTTAAAGTTAGTACACAAAAATATTATATTTCATTTTGGGATATTCATGCATATTGTTTTCCTTCGCATTGCCCTCCTAAAAACTACTACTGTTTCAACAGATTTTGTTTATCTTATTTCTCTTCTGGTTTAATGTAACATTTATCTCATTATTTGAACTCTACCTCAAGATCTCTCTCAAGATCTCTCCCTCTTTTCATGGGTCCCTTTCCAGTTCCATGATATAAACAACACACACATATGGAGAGAGAGAGAGAGAGAGAGAGAGAGAGAGAGAGAGAGAGAGAGAGAGAGA
>NC_034593.1:124100168-124118182 GCF_900095145.1 Mus pahari | reverse complement strand
AGAGAGACAGAGAGACAGAGAGACAGAGAGAGACAGAGAGAGAGATACACCTATGTTAAATATATAAATATATATTTATATACATATATGTATGTAAAATACATACATATATGTATATATACATACATACATATATGCACACAAACACATATGTTCTGCATTTGAGAGAAAACATACACTATGCATCTTGCCTTATTGTCTTATCATTCTCAGAATGACTCCATTCATGTGCCTACAAATGCCATGATTTCATTTTTCTTTATAGTTGTATAAAATTCCATTATGTGCTTATACAACATTTTCTTTGTCTGCTAATCTAGACTAGTTTCTTTCCTGGCTGTTGTAAACAGAGCAGTGATAAACAGGGATGTTTAAGGATGACTCGAATTCTGTTGTAGAGTACTTCACACACACACACACATACACACACACACACACACACACACACACACTCACATACACACTCACACACACACATTCACACACACACATACTCACACACACAGAGACACACATACACACTCACACACACACACACATTGCTGTGTTATAGCTGGTCATATTATACTTTTCTGCTTGATTTCTAGGAGTACATCCGTTTGTTTTGCCACCAGCAGTGACTAAACATTTACTTTCCCTCACACCTTCATCCCATAAGACTTGTTCTCATTGATTCCTACAATGGCAGCCATTCTGACTGAGGTAATGACAGTTTTAATTTCTCTGGTGGCTATGGATATCAAACACTTCTAATATTTATTGGCCAGTGTACATATGTTCTATTGAGAACTGTATATTCAGGTCTTGTATCTCATTTACTAATTGAATTGTTTGTTTTCTTCATATTAATTTTTTATAGCTCCTTATACATCCTGGAGATGAATGCCCTATGTGACCTGTAATTGACAAAGGAAGACTTTTCTCCCATTCTGCCCGCTCCCTCCTCACTTTGTGGTTGCTGTCTTTCTGTACAGAAATGTCCTGATTTCACACGATGCTGTGTGTTACTGTTTGAGGGGTCCTTTACAGAAAGACCTTTGTGGGAAGCCCCATGATTGTATCTTGAAGTGCTTTATTGATATGTTTCTCTAACAATTTCAAAGTTTCAAGCCTTATATTTTTAAGGTCTGTAATCCATTTTGGATTGGTTATTTTGTGTACAATTAGATATATGGATACAGTTTTATTTTTGTGAATGTGGAAGTCTACTTTTCTCAATGCAGTTTGTCAAAGGGGCTTCTGGATCTTCTATCATGTTCTGTTTGCCTTCGTTAACACAGCTATCAGACCCTCTTTGCTACTATGACTCTGTAGCAGAATTTCAGAGTGGGGAATGCATTACTTTCTTATCAGGGTAACTTTAGTTATTTGACATCTTTATTGCTTTTGTATGAACTTTAGGATTTTCTTTTTTGAAACCATACAGAAACCAACAGAATGAAAATGGTTTCTTATGCATTGTCAGATCATAATGACATAAAAATAGAAATCAACAATAAGAAGAACCATAGAAATTACAAATATACATGGACCTTGAAACAATTAGACAGGAAATTAAATTTAAAATTCCTACAACCAAATGAAAATTTAACATAAGCTTTTCTTGAATTCATATTACTATTGCCTGTTATATTAAGCATACCATTTATGCCTTTTATTGAAGAAACAAATTCTTAAGAATGAGGAAAAATATAATTAAAAGAAACTACCATAAAAGCATTGAAAATTCATTTATAACTGATGCTCCCATTCAAATAACACTATTCTATTTCATGGGTAGTTGAGACAATTCACATCTATGCCAATGCTTTACTTGTTTCCCACACACCAGCAGGTTCACACCACGGCCAACACCCGGGCATGCCTGCCTAAACACACTGATGCTGGATTTATTTGGAATGAATTAGTGTCTGTTAGATCAGTTAGGGTTAGGAAAAAAGTCTGCTTCCCTGGTGTACTGCTTTTCTTATGTGGTCCCTGCTGCTTGCCTATAGCTGCCTCCTCCAGTACAGGAGATCTTTCACAGACTTTTGCAAGGCAGATCTACTCCTAACAAATTGCATCACGCTTGTTTGTCTGCGAGTATAATATTGCTTCTTTGCTTCTGGATTGCTTCCTAGGTTTCTGGGGAGGTGGTTTCTCTGTTGGCGCTGTTAATACTTTCCTCTTTTCTGTGATGGTGGAGGCTGTCTTTATTCTTGTTTCTCTATGGGTAAGATATTTTTTCCTTATGCGTGTCAAACAGTCTTTGCTTTCCTTTTAAAGTGCCCTTTAATTTAGAATGGCATAATAGAATTTCCATCATATATATTTTTGAGGTTCTCAGATACATGTTTTGGCATCTGCACTAACTTGGAGTAGATCTTCTGCTATGTTTTCAGATATCTTTATTACTTTCTTCTTCTATACCCAATGTAAATAAAAGCCAATAAGCAAATCAATATGTAGGAGGCTTTAGAAGTCATAAGGTTGTCTTATTTTACTTTTTAACATTTATTTACTCTCTCTCTCTCTCTCTCTCTCTCTCTCTCTCTCTGTGTGTGTGTGTGTGTGTGTGTGTGTGTGTGTATGTGTGTGTGTGTGCATGTGCGCACAAATACTCACAACAGTGCATATGTGTAGGTCAGAAAACTGTCCTTTATTTCCATTATATGTGTCCTAGGGATCAAACTCCCTTAATCATTTATCCTAGTGGTTGGTCTTTTCTTCTAAAGATTGACACAAAGCCAGGTTTGCCAATTTCTTTCTTGCTATGATTCCATTTAACTTTTTAAAACAGAATATTTCACACAGATTTTTAAAAAGTATTTTATGTATGTGTTTTGCCTGTGTGTGTGTGTGTGTGTGTGTGTGTGTGTGTGTGTGCGTGCGTGTGTGTGTGTGTGTGTGTGTGTACCATGTCTATGTCTGGTGATCACAGAAGTTAAAAGAGAAAGCATTGATTCATTGGAACTGGAGCTATTATTATGAGCCCCCATGTGGGTGCCAGAAATTGAATTTGAGTCCTCTAGAAGAGCAAACCAGACTCTAAACCACTGAGCCATCTCTCTAGCCACTCACATAAGCTTTTGCTACAATTTTCATATTTTTTCAGCTAAAGAAGACATTCCCCTGATCATAGAGCAGGAGAGGGAAGCAAAGCACACACATCAACTCTTTTATGTGTATTCTTACCGATGCTGCGTGCCACAGTTAGATTCTGTTTGGCAGAGAGCAGTTGGTTCTCTGTAGCTTCTTCTCACAGTGGATGGTCTTAGCAGCTATCCATCTGACAGAAGGTGGTGATTAACAGCCATATAACTGGCCAGTGTGCGGTGCTCAGCTCCAAGTGGGACATTTATAGCATCCCCATCTCTGAAGCTCAGGGGTCATCGTGAAAGGAGGGGCAGAAGAACTGTAAGCACTTTTGGTGGAGAATGTTTCTAGCAATACGTTATTTATTAGACATGTCAGGCCGATCAGACGTGAACTCAAAGTAGCTATGTGTGAATGTGCAGGTGGGAGGGGCTCATGAGGTCACACCCCATGCTCCAGTAGACCAATTTCCATGTACCCACGTACTTATGAGCAACATTAAGTGAATTCTGTGTTTCAAAAAAGAGAGAGAACATATAAAGTTAAGAGAACAATTGGTGTGGGGGAGGAGAGGAACTGGAGCGGTGAGCTTTATCAACATACATTATTATAACTATAGAATTCGTACGAAAATTAAAATTAAAAACAAACCTGAATAGTGTCGATGAAAAGATTTTAAGACTTTATACTTATTTTCACCATAACTCTAAGGTAATCTTATTTTTAATTTTATCATTTCAGTAGGTGTCAGTGATAATATGTTTAAATATTTATATCTATTTATCTATATCTATACACACATGTATTTCCTGATTACACTTGAAAGTCAAAAGAATCATGCTTAAGTTGTTGTCCATGTGCATTTTGTCTTCTGTGAGTTATCTTATTACTAACTTATAAGCAATGCTTAATGTTACATATATGAACATCATATATATATGTATATATATACATATAAAACAGGCTTTCTTATATGTGAAGTCTGTTGCAATGTGTATTTTAATTCTTTCCATTTTACTTTCTTCAGTTTCATTATTTTCTTTAATATTTTTTATTTTTAAAAATTAGATATTTTCAGGCTTATTGGAGATACTAAAATATCTTTAAAATGTAGATAGCTAGTGTTTGCTTATCGACATAAACATTTAAGACCCGATATCTATTTGATAATTACTTTCTCAAAATGTCTTTGGAGTATCTAGATACAAGGTACTATGTATCATCTATTCATGAGAAATTGATTGATATTTTATCATCCTTTTATTCAAACTGTCAATACATAATGGAATTACTAGTCATGTGTTTATGTGTGTATATATTTATCTAATCAATGCCCATTAATGAGAACTTATTAATGATGTGTACTACAATGAGACTTAAATATATAGATAAAGCCAATAAATCAAATATCAAGTAGGAATGGTATTTTCTACAAATAAATTAGAATCAATGAGTTATTTATTAAATTGCTCACTTCTTTTTTTGAATGTCCCCATGAAAAGGGACTAAGATTATGGAATAAAACCATACTCTTTTAAAAATCAATCAAAGTTTTCTAGATTTATCTTATGTGAATGTGTGTGGGCCTGAGTATATGTGCATCGTGTGCATGCAGGTTCCTGTGGAAGTTAGAAGAGAGCGTAGGACCCCTGGAACTGGAGATACAGGGAATTGGGAATCACCGGATAGGGGTACTAGGAAGTGAACCCAGTCCTCTGTAAGAGCAGCGATGCTCTTAACTGCTGAGTCATCTCTCCAGCCTTATAATCTTTTTATCATTTTCATTAAAAACTACCTTCTTCCTAGAGTCTCTATTTCATCATGAATCATGTTGGCTATGCCATATCAAAAAGCTTGAGACTAGAAGTGATACTGATTTCAGAATATTTCAAAATTGATGAGATATTTGGGGACAGAACTCATGTATAAACATGAACTTATTTTGTTTCATCTAAATTTTTCACAATATATTTTTAAATGTTTCTATACTTGAAACTAAATTTACATAGACTGAGCCATCAGACAATATAGGTGTGCCTCCGCTAGTGTGGGCAATCTGTGGCTGTTTGTTACCACTACCATTCCTTACTTTGAGTTCACATGTTAGCCATAAAGCAATCATCTTTCAACATTTGTTCCCATATAGGTAGTTAATCATAACAATACAGCATAGTATCAACACAGTGGTTGAAAAGGATTCAAGCTAAGCGCACAGTACAGGGGCAGGGACAAGATGTCTGCACAAACTCGTACATAGCAGTAAGAAACAATGGCAGCCTGCCACCTTTGTTTATCTGTCCTCTGTATTGGTTAAAAAGCTAGTGAGCGTTCCTTGTGTTTTACTTTTAGGTCAGCATTAATGTCTGAAGTAACTGAAGGACAAGTCAGAAGTTCCTCTAGAGATGAGATGATATGCCATCCAATGCCATATTCATCGTCCTATCAGTCATCTATGTTATGGAAGTGCTTTTGGTTTGGGGTGTCTCTGAGTTTTTTTGGATTTGTTATTGTGATCTGCTCACTGCTCTAGTCCGTCAATATACTCATCCCACACCATTACCATGTGGCCTCTAGATACCTTTCCCGTTGTGTGAATATTGTCTTCAGTATCACTCTTATGACCATTTGATGATGAGCCATTTGGGCTATGCTGTCATCACTTAATGAGCTAACAATGGATCCTCATTGGCCAATACTAAAAATGCTTCAATATCTGTTTTCTTTAGTATATTGATGAGCCTTGAGGTATATTTTTGCATATATAAGGAGGTCTGGTGTTATTTTTTATTACTTCTGATATTTGGAACCCCTCGAGGCATTGCCTCACTCATCATGTACCATCTCTGACCACGTGCAGAACCTCATCCTTTGTTATGTTTCAAGCATTACCAAGAGCATGCTTGGTATCCTCAGAGTAAAACCCCTTGCAAACCTCATACTCTCCATTCCCTACTGCTTGCATGCCTCTGTCATATTTATCTTTAATTGTTATAAATATGTCTTAATTCCACAACTGAATTTATAGTCACATTTTAGAGACATTACATGGCAGAGATATAACTTTTGTGAGACTTTTTTTAGCTGGAGATGAGCAGGGCAGCTTTCAAGGAACAACAAAATATGCAGTCCTCATGCAGTCCTGCTTCCCTGTGGTGAACATGAGTCACAGACACAAGTGTTTATAAAAGCAATCAGAAATGATGTCCCCAAGAAGCCTGAGTTCTCTGTTAGCTTGACGATGCCCTCCTAAGAAGTTCACTCCTTTAAGACAACTAGAATACTGGCTTTCACTTTTCATAGCAAATTTGCTGTGATGAATGCCTGGTGCTTTAGCTCAGTGCAGCCCACAACACTCTTGGCTTTCTTCACTCCGTTGAGTCTTCTCATGGACTGCTCTCAGTGTCTACTGGAAGCACTGAAATCCAAACTGCTCTCTTCTCAGTGTTCTGGGCTTTCTCTGACATCAGATTTTCATCGGTAATGACACTTGCCAAGTCAGCAATGACTTTTCTCACTGCTTCACGACTGGAAAAGATTTGCTGTTAGAATCTGTAAATATTCAATATCATATTTGTTTTCTTAATTTTCTGAAACTAAACTCTTTTTTTCAGGAATTTTTTTATTAGATATTCTCTTCATTTACATTTCAAATGCTATCCCCTTTCCTAGTTTCCTCTCCAAAAGTCCCCTATACCCTCCGCCTGCCCTGCTCCCCAACCCACCCACTCCTGCTTCCTGGCCCTGTCATTCCCAGTACTGGGGAAGAGAACCTTCACAGGACCAAGGGTCTCTCCTCCCACTGAAGGCCGAATAGGCCATCCTCTGCTACATATGCATCTAGAGACACCAGCTCTGGGGGTTACTGGTTAGTTCATATCATTGTTCCTCCTATAGGGTTGCAGACCCCTTTAACTCCTTGGGTACTTTCTCTAGCTCCTCCATTGGGGGGCCCCGTGTTCCATAAAATAGATGACTGTGACCATCCATTTCTGTATTTTCCAGGCACTGGCATAGCCTCACAAGAGACAGTTATATGAGGGTCCTGTCAGCACAATCTTGTTGGCATATGCAATTGTGTTTGGGTTTGGTGATTGTTTATGGGATGGATCTCTGGGTGGGGCAGTCTCTAAATGGTCATTCCTTCTGTCTCAGCTCTGTACTTTGTCTCTGTAACTCCTTCCATGGGTATTTTGTTGCCCATTCTAAGAAGGAGCGAAGTATACGGACTTTGGTCTTTGTTCTTCTTGAGTTTCATGTGTTTTCCAAATTGTATCTTGGGTATTCTAAGTTTCTGGGCTAATATCCACTTATCAGTGACTGCATATCAAGTGGGTTCTTTTGTGATTGGGTTACCTCACTCAGGATGATATCCTCCAGATTCATCCATTTGCCTAAGAATTTTATATATTTATTGTTTTTAATATCTGAGTAGTACTCCATTGTGTAAATGTACCACATTTTCTGTATCCATTCCTCTGTTGATGGACATCTGGGTTCTTTCTAGCTTCTGACTATTATAAATAAGGCTGCTATGAACATAGTGGAGCATGTGTCCTTATTACAAGTTGGAAGATCTTCTGGGTATATGCCCAGGAGAGGTATTGCTGGACCCTCTGGTAGTACTATGTCCAATTTTCTGAGGAACCACCAGACTGATTTCCAAAGTGGTTGTACAAGCTTGCAATCCCACCAGCAATGGAGGAGTGTTCCTCTTTCTCCACATCATCACCAGCATCTGCTGTCACCTGAATTTTTGATCTTAGCCATTCTGACTGGTGTGAGATGGAATCTCAGGGTTGTTTTGATTTGCATTTCCCTGATGATTAAGAATGTTGAATATTTTTACAAATGCTTCTCAGCTATTCGGTATTCCTCAGTTGAGGATTCTTTGTTTAGCTCTGTACCCCATTTTTAATAAGGTTATTTGATTTTCTGGATTACAGATTCTTGAGTTCTTTATATATAATGGATATTAGTCCCCTAGCTGATTTAGTATTGTTAAAAATCCTTTCCTAATCTGCTGGTGGCCTTTTCGTGTTATTGACAGTTTCTTTTGCCTTACAGAAGCTTTGCAGTTTTATGAGGTTCCATTTGTTGATTCTCGATCTTAGAGTACAAGCAATTGCTGTTCTGTTCAGGAATTATTCCCCTGTGTCCATATCTTAAAGAGTTTCCCCCACTTTCTCCTCTATAAGTTTCAGGGTCTCTGGTTTTATGTGCAGTTCCTTGATCCACTTAGACTTTACCTTTGTACAAGGTGATCGAAGTGAAAAGAAACTAAACTCTTGACTATTCATTTTCTTTTCACTTTGACATAATACATTGAGGCTTGGTTAAAGATCAGCATGTTATTAGGTAATGGGCTCATGACAATGCTGATAAATCAGTGGAAAACAGAATGTTCATTTTAGCTACGGGTAGAGTTTTTCTATTTTTCTTTGATTTCTGTCCATGATAATCAGCATAGAATATTATATGTTTTTTCAGGCTACAGAGTACTTCTTCTGAGTTCATGTTTTTCTCTATTACATTCTACCCTTAAACCATGGTTTTATCTATCTCATGGCTTGATCATTCTAAGCCACTGAAAAACAAAAATGCTCTTCCCTTTTCTTATCATTTTTATCAGAACATCTGAGGCCTTTTCTATATTTTCAATGTCTACATACTATGAGAAGATAATAAACAAAATATCATGAAGCAAGCAACCAAACAATCCAACCAAAATAAACCTTAAAAAAAGAAAAGAAGAAGCATCACCATAATTACCATTAAAAATGTATGGCTGTGATGGCCAATTAGGCCATCTTCTGCTACATATGCAGCTAGAGACACAAGCTCAGGGGGTACTGGTTAGTTCATATTGTTGTTACACCTACAGGGTTGCAGACCCCTTCACCTCCTTGGGTAATTTCTCTAGCTCCTCCATTGGGGACCCTGTGTTCCATCCAAACTTTATATGACCCAGCACAAGGGAAGGCCTGGGCCANTTGGGTAATTTCTCTAGCTCCTCCATTGGGGACCCTGTGTTCCATCCAAACTTTATATGACCCAGCACAAGGGAAGGCCTGGGCCAAGTAGTGGGCGGGGGGGGGGGAGGGTATAGGGAACTTTCGGGATAGCATTTGAAATGTAAATAAAAATAATAATAATAATAATAATAATAAAGAAAGAAAAAATGTATGGCTGGTGACACACAAAAAAGCCTTGGGTTCTTGTGGAGTAAGGGCCATTGACACATTAAGTTAAAAGAAGTGTCAATGGCAAGCTTTCATGGAGAGTCTCAACTAGAACACAAAGGATACCATGATTTCCATGGATCAAGCTTATTTGTTGTTTTTGTTGTTGTTATTGTTCTTAAAGAGATACTAGCATTATCCATTCACATTAATGTGGCTTGTCACACAAGGATGGGGATGGAAATTTCTACTTGTAGCATCAGCTTTGTTTTACTAACATTTCTTATTTGGGAGCATTCCAGCTTTCCAAATTTCAGAGTATGGAACTTTAACTCCTATGAGAACAGAAAGAAGACCTAAAAGCAGTCATCTAAGCTTAGATCTTATAGAAGCAGAAAAGGAAGCAGGAAGCAAGCCCAATTAAGCAGGAGAAAAGAAATGGGAAAATTTGAGCAGAGATCAATGGATTGAAAGAAAATCAATAGAGATTTTTCAGTGAAATAAAAGCTAGTTCTTTTAATTTCTATAAAATTTATATTCTCTAGGGACAAACACAACGAAAAAGACACAACTTACTAACATTATAAATGAATGGAGGTTGCCAGTATGGTTTCCCAGATAAATGTTAATAATGGAATTTTCTGGACAATGATATGCTCACAAATTTGATAGATGAAATTGGACTAATTATTTGTAAGATAGAACCAGCCATTACACATAAGAAGAAATGATGCGAACAAACTTATTTCTAGAAAAAAATGGAAAAAAATAAACAATAACTACTCCAAAAAAAATCACCAAATCAAGGTGACTAATGGACTGTTGCAGGTCATAAATGGGGTCCCACATCTGCTCGGGGCTAGGGCTACTGGGCAAGGCTGAATACTGGAAGTTTGACTGCACAGATCCCCATGGAAGCCTCGGGACCCTCCTCCAGGATTGGGAAGGCGTAGCCTAAGGTCCTCGCAGACCTGCTGGAGTCCAGCTATGACTCTGGGCACTGCAGACACCACTGGGAATCTGTAGCTGGAACAGGAGCCAGGTGCCCAGGAGGCATGACTGAACGCCTGCTGTCCCATGCAGGCAGAGGTCACTGCCCACCAGGTCACTGGGGACCATGCTGTCTGTGCACAGCTTACTGCCCCACAGATTGTAACAAATTTCAGAGAAGGCAGTGTTTCTTACACAGCCCTTAAAAGAAATCAAGCCACAAAGCAGCCTTAGCCACATTGCTAAATGACATAGGCAAAGGTTACATAATGTATGGTTTCAGCAATATAATGTGGATAGGTAAAACTGTGTAGGTATAAGTAATCTAATGGTTGCCAGGTTAGCATGACTCTGGTGCACATGAGAGTACATAATGGCAAATACATATCATGTATTTCAAATCCAGTAAATACATATTCCCATACTGTAATAAGATAAGTAAGGTGAACTGGAGATCTTGGGTGACAATGTATCCATGTGGCTCACTGATTGTAGCAAATGTGCCATGGGGCTGGGCAGTGTTCATGGCGGTGGAGGCTATGTCTGGGTGAGGAAGAAAGAGAGTACCCCACTCATTTTCACTGTGAACTAAAATTGTTCTACATTATAAAGCATATTTACTAAAAGGCAAAGGCTGTCAAGCAAAGCAAACAAGGTGTAAGAAACCAAGGAGTGTTTCTTCATGTTAGTATGATGATGGAAATTGGGCATGGCAACTTATATAAGTCTTCACTTATAAGGCTTATAAGTGAAATGCAGTAGCAAAGAAAAAGAGTAAAATAAAATCATTATAAATCATGCTTGAAATACTGACCATTCCTTTTTAGTCTGGACTGACAAAGGGCTTTTCATTCAAAGTGACATGAGTTGATTCATGAACTCTCAAATGTCAAGAAACTCCTGTGAGTTCATGCAGAAGACACTGTGCCCATATCGAGCCACTGACTTTGGGTAGAAGTGTCTTTTGGCAACTATCTTGGACAGGTCAAAAAATCATTCCCATAGTTAAGAAGACATTATGGGTCAATCTACCACTGTGCTGATAATGCTTAGGGTCCAGTAGTGCCACTTGCCTTGACTTTGCATGTCTTCAGGTTGGGCAGGCAAGAGAAGAAATATTGCTGAGTAAAATTATAAGGGCTCTGGTCAAAAACTTAAAAGGAAGTGCAGGATATTCCTATACTTGTAGTCATTGATCTCTAGATTGTTCTTAAATTTATTTTACTGTGTATGATTGTGTGTGTGTGTGTGTGTGTGTGTGTGTAACCTGTGTGCTATTGTCAGTAGAAGTCAGAAGAGGGTGTTAGATCTCCTGGAGCTGGAGGCAAATGACAATTGTGAGCCACTAAACATAGATGTTGGAACTGAACTGGGGTCTTCTGGATCCACCTCTGTGATTGTGATGGTTTCAATGAATGACTTCCGTAGGTTCATACATTTTAATGGTTAATCACTGGGGACTGGAAAGGTTTAGAAGATTTAGAAAGTATACTGGTTTTTTGGAATGGGTGTAGCCTTATTGGTAGAAGTTATTGTGGATGGACTTTGACATAGTAAAAGCCCAATTCCATGCTTAGCTCCCCGCCTCTCTCTCTCTCTCTCTCTCTCTCTCTCTCTCTCTCTCTCTCTCTCTCTCTCTCTCTCTGCTTCAGTGCCATGTATGCTGCCATTCCTGATGATAGGAATTGATCTCTCAACTATGATGATAATGGACTAGCTGCTGAAACTGTAGCAAGGTCCTGATTAAATGCTTTATTTTGTTTTGTTTTGTTTGTTTGTTTGTTTTTTGAGACAGGTTTTCTTTCTGTAGCCCTGGCTGTCCTGGAACTCACTCTGTAGACCAGGATGGCCTTGAATAAATGATTTATTTTATAAGAGTTGCCTTGGTTTCTTTAGAGTAATACAGTGACTAAGACATTGACCAACCTTTATACAAACTAAACTTTAGAGTAGTCTTTTTTGTTGTTGTTGTTGTTTTTGTTGTTGTTTTTGAAATAAGGTTTCTCTGTATAGCCCTGGCTGTCCTGGAACTCACTCTGTAGACCAGACTGACCTTGAACTCAGAAACCTGCCTGCCTCTGCCTCCCAAGTGCTGGGATTAAAGGCATGCACTACCACTGCCCAGCTAGAGTAGTCTTAAAAAGGCAATTTCAACTGTTGTAAAAAGGTCAAAGCAACTTTAGGTTTTTTTTTTTTTTTTTTTTTTATATATATTGCATTTATAGCATATCAGCATTTTGCATAAATATAGTAATATATAGGATATAGAATTATTAGAACTACCCAAAACAGGTTTGTTACATAATTCAACTTTTGTTTTTTTTAAATTTTGAGGCAGGATTTGCCTATGTAACCCAGTCTGGCCTTGAGCTCTCGATTGTTGTACCTCAGCCCCCTGACTAACGGGGCTACAGGAATGTGCCACTCCATCCATCTACACTACTCTTTGTTACATCTGAACTTTGAATACACCATCAATTCTCTTATGAGACAATGATCATTATGACAGGTTAGCTGCAATGTTGGCCAATAATGGTATATGGGACAATGGTGCTGTAAAATCTTTTTTGACAAATTAAGTGCCCTTACAAAGAAAGACTCTCTGTCTTATTCCACCTCATATTCCTTATTCCTTTAAGTTGGTATGTCAACACAAATGACACTAGAGTACCTGACTCGATGGCAGGAATTGATCTCTCTCAGTCCTGGAGGCTGCAGAGTTCAGTATGCAGGAGCTTGCATCTGCCCTCCTCCTTTGCCTCCCAGCCTCCCAGCTATGGTTTCACAGGGTAGATAGAGAAGAGGGAGTGTACTGGTCTCTTTCTACATTCGACAGCAATCTCATCAGGAAGCTTCAAACCTGCTAAGGTCATGGGTTGTCTCCCCAAAGTCTTCCTCTCCCAATGCTTCACTCTATGGACCAGGGGTTCCATATGCATTTGAGAGGTATGGCTACTTTATAATGGTCATCAGAAGAAATATCCTTGAAATGGACATTTCCTTTCTTGTGGCTAAGTTTCATCTGGTTACTCACCGCTCAGCGTTTAGTCATTTCTCTGAGGAGAGAATGTCTCCTTCCAAGCTTACTCTACATTGACAGACATGTAGAGTATGCAGATGTGCCTATGCTTGTGCATGACTGCATGGAGCTGTGGAAGAATTTCACTTGAAAGCAACAAGTCATGAGGAAACAGTAAGCTTGACAAGCAGGAGAGCAGGTTTGCTCAGAATGAGATGTTGCTCTAGAGAATTCCGTAGAGGCATTGGGCTTTGCTCTGGGGACTCATGAATTTGACCTGTCATCACTTCTTCTTTTGAAATTTTGTTTCCCATACTAAGATATTTTTGAGGGTCTCAGTCGTTTTCCATGAAGATCACACAGGTGACGACATGCTGTAGAGCTAATATCAGCAACACTGGAAAGGCAAATGAGAGGATGGTTCCTTCTTAGTCTAAGAACTTTTCTTGGCTGATTTGAGCAAAGGAAGAGATGCAGACTCAAAGAAAAGCAGCTCTGGAGTTCTCTCTGCTGTTGGCAGGCAGCTTGCAGATTGCAGTTCCTTTTCTCTCTCCAGTCACTGTTTACTGCATCTGTGACCTTGGGAGAGAAGGGTGTTTTGTGAATCTTCTATGTGTCAGCTTTCAGCATACCCAGACATGTGATGCTTGCTTGTTTACTGAGTCTCATGGTCTTCTTTCACTTGGGACAGAATATTTCAGTTTAGAGGTAACCCCACATATCACTTCTCTATGTACATGTGTAATGATGTATGATCATAACCCTACAGATACTTTATATACATAATTATGTACTAACAATAGATTTTAAGAAATGGTAAGGGCTTTATTGTAATGAATTACTCTTTTTTCCCCTTACTACAGATCTCGAAGAAACAGCTGATCATATCTTCTAGAAAAGAAGAGAGAAACAGAATGTACACTGTGAAGACCAACCAACCACATGGCAGGAATGACCACATTTAATAATCTCACCACCATTTTCCAATGTTCTGAAGTTGTGACTTCTTTTGTTTTATGTAGGAATTGTAGGGGAAAAATGCAAAAATCAAAGTAAAAAGGAACAAAAGAAGAAAAGAAAAGGAGTTTTCTCCAAAAGCAAATCATCATTTGACAGCTAGGAAGGAGTGAAACGGAGTTAATGTTAATGTTAATATTCATTAGCTTGCTCTGGGATTGGGCAAGAGATGGGATCATGGGATCTTATAGAGAGGTCTTCCTTATCTTAAATGCTAGAGGCATTTGAGATCTGAAAAGAGACAAAACAAGCAATTGTTTTTTTTTTTAAAGAATTCCCAGATATATGTGTGTGTGTGTGTGTGTGTGTGTGTGTGTGTGTGTGTGTGGCTGTCTGTCTGTCTGTGGTATATGCATGTCAGTGTAGATTTCATGTATATATTACATGTATATTTTCAAAGAATTTCTAAAAAGAAAGGAAACTAGGATTATGATGAATCATTTTCATGTTAAGAGTCAGACATTGTGGTGTGCAGTTGCAATTCCAGACCTTGGAATGCACAGGTAGGAGAATCATGAGTTGAGGCCAATAGAGCTCTGAAATTCAGGTTCAACCTTTGCTACAAAGTGAGACCCTGACTCAAAGAAAAATATCATGTTAAGAAAACAAAAAGCACAGATTTCTATGGGTAAGAAAAATTTACCCAGGATACCTAGCAAATTCATAGACTTGACCCAGAATTTTTTCTGAATAGAGCCCTCCTCCCTTTCTTCTACTTCCGATACTGGGAAGCCACAAGAAAGGAAGCTAAGCACAGAGTAACTGCTCTTGCAGATGTCTCCTTCCTAGAGGCTCACTTGAATTTCTAGCAAGTGTTTTTGGTAAAAAGCTTTTTAACATTTCTGAGTTATAGTCTATTACTATAACTCAGAACTATAGTCTATTACAAGTACAATTACTAGTCAATACAAACTTTAAACTTCAAACTTAGTTTTTAGTTGATTTCTGAGAGTCCTGTGGGTTGCATGTGTCTGTGGATGGGGAATAAGGGAGGAGGTGGGTAATTTCTTTAGATAAGTTTCATGGTTGTCATTACGTGGGAGTTGCTAGAATTGTCAAAATCAGTGACAGCAGCTATCTGTAAACTGTGTTTTAAGTAGGCGAAGGCTTATCTGTTTCCATGATAAAAATGGAGGAGAAGATCCATATCATTCTGTCTTAGCAGAAACTGAAAAATATTCAGAAATCCAGGGACTTTCCACTTGATGCACTTGTGCCAAGAATGTTGGTCCAGAATGATGTTGTCTTCCCAGGTGATATTCTCATTAGGAGTGATGCTCTTGCAAATGACTTAGCACACTGCTTCCCAAGTATATAGCAGACAGTGTCTCCATCCTGTGCAGTCTGAACACGTGTATTCTTCCAGATGGATATGACATGTTATATAAAGCCCCAATAGAAAAATAATGAATTTATTCTGGAGGCTTGTAGAATCTGACTTTGCAGATGCTAAAGGTGAGGGTAAAACTGTTACCTTCAGAAGAACATTTGTCTCTTGAGAAATGGACTATCTGCTTTGAAGAATGGAAGGGTATCTCTCAGTGCGCTATCATGTAGTTATGCTAATGTGAGGGGAGAAATTATATAATGAATGCAAAACAAATGAGGTGACTATGCCAATACAAATAGGAGAAAATGTATGTTAAAACTTAATGAATTTTTGTCTAATAAAGACTGGGCTGCTCTTTACTAACGAGCTGGGCAACCTTAGCCAATTATTTAAATCTTACTTTTTCATACACAAGTACTACCAGCACTATGTGTCACAAACTTTCAAAAATCTGAAATAAATAAAACAGCCATATGTCTAATTTACAGTGATGTTAGCTAGATTATTATTGTTGCTACCAAATAGCTATGTAAAAATGAGATTAACTCTAATATCCTACAATTGATTTTATTACCCCTACACATATTATTTTTATGTATTAAATAACACTAGCATTTCTATTGTTTGAATGAGCTGTCTAGCCACAATTGCTATTTATTCAGCTACAGTACAAATTTTGCTCTGTTTTCAACTGAGCATGTAATAAGAATGTTTTATGAATTAGCTCCCAGCCCTATTGATTTCTGTCTTTGAAATCATGGATCATTGTTTGGAGGAGACAAAAATCTATACAAAAAATTGATTTGCTACTGACACTATCGTTAATTTTAAAACTCTGGATATATATTGTGGCTCATGTTAGCTCTTTGTGAAGCCCCAGCATATGGGATACTACAACTTCTCATAAAGTACAGGAGGAAAGTTGCCATCTCTGTGGGACAGGAAGGATAGTAGTGGTAGTTAACAGAGTCATTAACAAAATATGAATGGAAAACCAAATTACTAATATTAAGCCCTCAGTATAAGTAGAGTTTTCCATACACTAAGGACATGGTCACTTCTTGGTCAGTTAGTTCTCTACCAGTGTGACAAAATACTTTACATGAACAACTTAAAGGAGGGAGGACTTATTTTGACTCATAGTTTCAAAGACTTCATTCCATCGTCCTTTGCTCTGTTGATTCTTGGCCCATGGTACTGTAGAACATATAGGTCAGGAACCTGTGGCCAAGGCTACTCACCACATGGCAAAGGTTAAGAACAGAAAGTGATACAGAGTCTTCTGTGACAAAATAAGATCCCCAATATTGTTGCCTGCAGTTACCTGCCTCTTGTAGCTTGATCATGCCTCCAAAGGTTTTCAGAATCTCTCAAAAATAGTTCCACCATCTTGGGACCAAGTAGTCAGTACATAACCTTTGCAGGATTCATGTACAAATTATAGCATTCTGCTCTTAATTCCCAAAGGTTCATCTTCATTTCCCAATACAAAATATCTCTTTAATACCTAGGAGTTTCCAGAACTTTAATAGTCCAAGAATAATGATTCATCATATCATGTTCAATGTATCTCCTAAAATTCATATTAAACCCTTAGTTTTGAGCCTTAGAAAACAAAAACAAATCACAAACTCAGAAGATACTGTGTTACAAAGTAAATATCCCTAACCCAGAATAACCTAGAATAAAGATGGAAAGGAGGACCTGGACCCAAGCAATATCTAAACTCAGAAGGATAAATGTTAAATCCTTGTAGTTCTAACTGGCACTTGGGACATGCAACAATATAATATGAGCACAAAAGGGATTATAGTTATTTATGGATTCTAGATCTTATTTTTCTGTTAGATGAAGCATTGACAAAAATTTCAGCCCTTTTATAACTGTCTCTTCAATTTACTTGTTTCTGTTGATATATATATATATATATATATATATATATATATATAATCTTATATTTAATATATAACATATCTAATATGCATCTTATACCTATCAAATATTATATATGTGATATATAATATTTGATGAAGTCATACTTGCTTAATGTTGTCTTTAATTTCCCCAATTATTAATGAGATCTTTGCCTATGCCAATACATTGAAATATGTCCTTTATATTTTCCTGTATAGTTTCACAGTTTGGCATCTTACATGAGGACCTTTGATTGGGTTTGAATTGCCTTTTGTATAAAATGAGAACCAAATATCATTCATCTGTATTTGGATATCCATTATTCTCAGAATCATTTGCTGAGAACGTTGTCCTATATCTAACTGTGTTTTGGGAGTCTTTGTGTAGAATCATGTGGCTATAAGTATGGGTTTAGTTTATTTCTTATACTCTATCTAGGTGGTCTATGTGTTTGTTTTGTGCTTGTGCCATGCTGTTTTTTTTTTTGTTT
>NC_034593.1:124098871-124100123 GCF_900095145.1 Mus pahari | reverse complement strand
TTTTTTTTTTTTTTTTTTTTTTTTTTTTTTTTTTTTTTTTTTTTTTTGCTATGGCTCTGTAGTATAATTTGAGCTCAGATATTGTCATGTCTTCATCATTGTTCTTTCTGCTTAAGAATATCTTGGTTATTTGGACTTTTGTGCTTCTATACAAATTTTAGGATATTCCTTCTATGTTTTGTGAAGAATGCTATCCATATTTTGATAGTGCTTGCATTGAATATGCGTACTTGTTTCTGTAGTTTTATCATTTTTACAATGTTAATTTTTCTCACCCCGTAAACATAAGAGGTCTTTCTAAAAATGTCTTTGAGTTCAGATCTGCAGAGGTCATGTCAATGCCTGGTAGCAGCGCGCATCCAGGAGCTCAACACCATGGGACCCTGGCACTGTGCTACCAGCCAACCTAGCCAAGAAGTGTACTCCAGGTTCAACGAGAGACCTTGTCTCAACAACCTCTTCAGAACGACTGAAGGACACACCCTGTATTCACCTCTGGCCCCCACATATATCTGCATATATGTGCACACACTCGTGTGTGAAAATTGACTAGCTTGAGTGCCTGCAATCACAGGACGGTCTTAGGGAGGTAACCTTGAAGAGGAGAGAGTGAGGCAGAACTACTCTGCTTTTCTTGCCCCTAATATCCTGTTGAGACTCACCAGTACCCAGAATTAAGTAGAAGCTACAGAGCAGGGTGGGCCAACAATGTAAACCAGATGGTGAGTGTCCATGAGCAGAAGACAGGGAAATGAAAGATAAAGGCAAGTTTGGAGAGAAAGAGATGAGGTCCGGCTCACTTATACAAAGAGCTTTTCTTTTCCTCTTGTTTCGGCTCTGCTGGCAACTCCAACTCCAACTAGTTCTGTGAAATCCTTCTGGCCTCCATGAAATCCTTGCACCTCCCAATTTCCTGCAAGAGGCCTTTCTGATCTTTGCTTTTGTGAATTTTCCAGTGGATGTATAAGCCTCGAATTCTTCATATCAGTATTTTCCACTAAATATACCTAAGGTGGCTTCCCCTTTCCCTGCCAAACCTGACTGATCCAAGAACGCTACCTCCATTAAAGATGGTTGCTTAGCCAAAAAGTGGTCTAAAAGAAACAAGCTCAACATATCTTTTTCCACTTGCTCTGATTAGAAGAGAGCTGTGCGATTAGGTCATCTTCTGCTACAAATGCAGCTAGAAACACAAACCCAGGGGGTACTAGTTAGTTCCTGTTGTTGTTCCACCTACAGGGTTGCAGCCCCC
>NC_034593.1:124052201-124097191 GCF_900095145.1 Mus pahari | reverse complement strand
GGTGGAGGGAGGGATTATGTGTGTGGGTGGGCCAGGAGGGAGGCAGCAATCAAGATGTAAAATGAATATATAAATAAAGTAATGAGAAAAAAAAAAAAAAAAAAAAAAAAAAAAAAAAAAAAGAAGAGAGCTGTGCACAAAAGGGAATGTTTTCCTTTTGTTTCCATGGAGACCAGGATGGTGAATGAGTGCTACTGAGAACTTACAATAACATTTAGCCATATTTTAGATAGGACAATCAGTCCAATACAAATGCTCGTATGTGATGCTAACTTTGGCAGAACAAAGAGACCGTGCTGAAGGCAGGATTCCTACAAAGGAATTGTTTTTTTTTTAAACTCTTCTTTTCTTCCAGCTAAAATCTAATAAACGGATAAAAGCTAAACACAAGCTTGCCGATAAGAAAGTCTAATTATTTCAAAACAAATAAAAGTAAGGACTGAAAATAAATTAAGAGTTACTTGAGGTAAAATAAGAACAATCTGTAATCCACTTTGTAGGTCTTGAGAATCACTATTAAGCCTATATTGATTTTGATGAAAATTATTGTATTTGATCTTTAAGTTTTATGATTTTCTAAATCATCTGCATATGAGTCTGTGTGTTGATCCATGCACAAGAGTACAGGTGCCCTAGAAAACCAGACACATCATCTCCTCTGGCGCTGGAGTCACAGGGGCTGTGGAGACACCCGATATGCATGCTGGGAACAGAACTTTGGTCCTTAGGAAGAGTAGTGCATGATCCTAACCACTGAGCTACCTCTCCAGCCCTAACAACTTTAATCTCCTAAACTCACTTTGTTGTTTTTCTTCCTAAGTCAGATAATCCTCTTGTTACTATGTTTTTTTTTTTCTCTTTTCCATTGATGCTTACATGCCAATTCTTCACATAAATGTCAGCTTCAGGATCTCACCTGTACTTGCACCCTACTTACAAACTCATCAGGGATGCTGGGAATACATATCTGGGCACTTACATGTCTATCATTGCTCAGTTGGTATGTGTGTCCTCCTCCCAAATCCCCTAATGAGTCTCTGAGTTAGTTTATCAGCCTAATATTCTAATTTGTAGATAGGAAATGACAGATTACTGCCAAAATCTACAAATTAGAAAAGTGACAGGTGTCTGCTGTTTCTATAAACTCTCTCTTCTTTAATGCTAGACCCTCACATCAGATACATTTTCAAGCAAATGTGACACCAGCTTTGAGGAAAAGTTCTTTCTCTGTCTTTCTGTAGTGGTGTTAGACTTCCATGTTTCTCTCTTTTCTGTGAACCTGAAATTTTTTTTTCTGGTGTTGTATTACTGGGTGTGGGACCCCCAGGCCTTATGCATGCTAGAAAGACTCTCTGTCACCAAGCCCTAGGTGTCTTAGTTCTCACTATATACACGTCAGTCTATTCTCCCATGGGAAAAAGGGCTCTATCCTATCAATATTGTTAGGTAGAAAATTTACCCACTAATTCTATGGGGAGACGTCTGGATGTGTTGCTACTTCCTGCATATGAGTGTGAAGCTGGAGGTAGACAGTTCTCATGCCTTCTGTGGTGGGATTCATGAGTGGAGAGCTTTGCCTTTGAATTCTTTAACCGCTTTTCACACATGATATGTAACAGCGTACAGTACATGGCCTTATAGGCACAGAGAAGGAACCAAAACTATCAGTAATTTAGGATCAGACTATTCAAACCCCTGTTGCTCCCATCCCTGACTCTTACTCAAGGAGAACAGCAGTCCCACATACATTTTTCCTCTTTGCACTATTCACTATGAACAGTAGGAATGCCCTGAAATAAAAACTAAAATATCTTGAGCTGTGAACACACTTTTCATCTTAACAACTGATAGCATTTTCCATCAAGTTCCCCTTTAGCCCAGGGATCTTTTAGTGCTTAAAAAAAGACAACTAAGTAAGCATGGCTATATTCTTATTTATCCGATAAGCTTCTCCAAAGCACCACTGAAACCTTCGAGGAGGGCCCTTAATCCCCTAAAATCCAAAGAAAAAATAGGCCACCTCACCAACCACTTTCAATGGAGGCAAAGAGTAAAGGGGCTTTGAAGTAGGCCCAAGCCTGTCCAAGTGATTATCTGGAGCCTTCTAATGACACAGGCAATCTTCCTGGAGCCTTCTCCTCCAGCCATGTGAGAGATGCAGACTGCCACAGTCTTTTTCATCTGTCTTGCCTTTAGCAAGACAGATGAAAAATGATTCATAAAGAAGATTTTGGCTACAGTTCCTGTAACTGATAGCCTAGGTACCGAAGAATGATGGAAATTCAAGATCATATTTAAATTGCACCAATTCAACATAACATCCCTTTTAAGCTATTTGTTAAATTAAATGCCTATGTGTAGTATGCTTGCATGCATGTTTATGACCAACATGTGAGCATTGCCCTCAGAAGAGGGCATCAGATGCTCTGGAACTGGAGTTGCATAGGTTGTTAGTCAACATATGGTTGCTTGGATTCAAACTGAATCCTCTCAAAGAGCAATATGTACACTTATCCATTCTTCAGGGCTTCTCCACAACTAACTCCTGTGTCGTGGTTTAATTCATTCAGTCTTGGAAAACAGATTTAATATGTATCTAATTTGAAGACACCAGTTTGCAGAAGGCAGTTTGGTATTTTCCCACACTGTTCCACACACTGGTGAAGGTGGTCAAAATTGAAATATCTTCATCTTGTTGACTTGCAAAGAAATCTGGAGAGGGCTTACCTTTTGGGTGCACAACCCATTTAAAGTTAATATTCTCACTGAACAGTTTTAAAGCCACAATGGCTTTCATTTCCTGTGTGTTTAACAGCTAGAGAGCAAATTGTAAATAAAATATGTAGGAGAGCATAGCTTTCTATCCAAAGAACTGCCTCTTATGGGTTCATAGTGCCTTCCAGAATGATTTGGAACCAGACTTCCCCAGTAACAAATAAATGGTGTTAAAAATGACTTGAACAGCTTTATGGATTGTTGGTCATTTTCTTGGTAATATCTCTGATCATTTCCAATACTTGCACACAAAATGAGTTTTCAAGGTGGGAAATGGCATTGGACATTAAGGTAATAGGTTCAAATATTGAAAGCCAGATTTATGTAACAAAAAAAGATCATTTTCAATTGGGTTAAAAGTCCACATTTAGTGGAAGAAAGTTCTTGAAGAAATAACTACATTCTCAAGAGCTGATAATCAATTATGCAAATATTTGTTCCCCAAAGTGATTAAAATCTAATGCAGCCATTTAATTCTGATGTGTAACTGACAAATTGAAGCTAATTGGAACTACCAACTTTTTAAAATGAAACTGAGAAAGCCCAGATGGTCTATTAAAAAAAATGTTGGTTAATTTTAAAAAAAATACTGTAAAATAACAAAGTCTGGCTTGAAAGATAAAGCAATAAAGAGCTCATCATTCAGTTGAAAACATTTTAAAGAAAGAGATTGACTTAGAGATATGAGGAGGCTATGCTTTCTTGATTTTCAGTAGTAGAGAAAAACAAAATATTGAATTTATGTCCCTTATATTGATCATATATTTCATACTTTCTCTTGAATGAGGACTTGATGTCTATGATTTCTTAATACAAATGCATGCATTAGTGTTTGAAATGTCTTGATAAGTGACATATGTTATCAATATGGTCTTTGTTTTACCTGAAAAACCTTACTGAGCAATAAAACTGTAAACATAACAGAAAAATATGTTGCCTCCTGGTGCATATAAGGCTATCCAGAGACTGTACCACCTTGGGATTTATCCCATATACAGTTACCAAACCCACTTTTGTGGATGCCAGGAAGTGCATGCTGACAGGAGCCTGATATAGCTGTCTCCTGATAGGCTCTGCCAGAGCCTGACAAATGCAGAGGCAGATGCTCTCAGTCAACCATTGGACTGAGCATGGGTTCCCTAATACAGGAGTTAGAGAAGGACTGAAAGAGTTGAAGGGGTTTGCAATCCCATAGGAAGAACAACAATATCAACCATCCAGACTCCCCAGAGCTCCCAGGGACTAAGCCATTAACCTAGGAGTACACATGGCTCCAGCTGCATATGTAGCAGTGAATGGCCTTGTCAGGCATCAATGGGAAGAGAAGTCCTTGGTCCTATGAAGATTCAATAGATGCCCCAGTGTAGGGGAATCGAGGGTAGGGAAGTGGGAATTGGAGTAGGTAGGTGGGTGTTGGAACACTCTCATAGAAGCAGAGGGAGGGAGGATAGGATAGGGTTTTTCCAGGAGGGAGGAAACTGGGAAAGGAGATAACATTTGAAGTGTAAATAAATAAAATATCCAATGAAAAAGAAAAAAAAACAAAGAAAGTTTCCTAATTGTGTTTACATGCAAACACATTGTCCACCATTCAGCAAGTCACATTTATTTCCACATTTATTTTCTACAACTACTTTATAAGGAGAGATAAATTAATGCTGTGCCCATTTCAGAGAAGATGAAACTATTTTAAAAGGCTTACTTCCCCCAGGTCACTGGAATAATAGCAAGGGGTGTTGAAATTTGAATACTGTCAAGGTTCCACTGTCTATTCCTGGAGGGTTCTGAAAAGGGAGTGGACCTATGGGGGTGATGCTGTGTGTGCTCTGCATGGAGGTATCTTAATTCCTTCCTTAGAAAGCAATGTTCCCACTTATAGGAACTGCGAGAGTACCTGCCTCTCCTATTCTCTGAATGGAGAAGCAGTTCACTAATAAAAACCTTACTTTCTCTGTTGAGTATCTGCTCCATTAGTCATAGTTGTAAGTGTTTGGTACACAGTGATGAACAGAAGAGGCCAAGGTAATTATCTAGCAGGCAGAGAAAGGTTAAAAACAATGAATAAGAACAACATTTGGAGTTGTATAAAGTTTTCATTTATGAGTATGTGTTTGGATAGGAGGAATCAAAACTAAAATACACACAGTAAGTGGGCATACAGTAAGGAGAGCAGATTGGGGTATTTCTCTTGCTAGTGCCTGGGTATTGTGTTTTGTTTTACATATCTGGGGACTGAGATCAGAACACCATTGCCATAGTTATTGTCAGCTGTCAACTTGACTCAAAGCTAGAGTTAACCTGGAAGGGAAGGAAACACAGCTTATGGATTGCCTCCATTATGTGGTCTATGATGTATTTTAAAACTCCTAATTGATGTAGGTGAGCATAGCCAGGGAGGTGGGCCTGAGATATAGAAGAAAGTAGCTGAAGGCTAATATCGGTGTATGCCTTCAATCCTAGAACATAGGAGGCAGAGGCAGGCAAGAGGATATCTCTAAGTTCTAGTCCAGCCAGATTCACACAGAGAGTTCCTTTCTAAACAAGGCTGGATATCAAGATCCTGCCTCAGAGACAGACAGACAGGCAATGACAGACAGACAGAGACAAAGAAGGAGGAGGAATGAGAAAGAAGAGAAACAGAAAGGGATAAAGGAAGAGGTAGAAGGAGAGAGGGAGGGAGGGAGGAAGGGAGGGTAGAGGGAGGGAGGAAGGGAGGGTAGAGGGAGGGAGGGAGGGAGGGAGATGAGCAATCCAGGACAAGCAGTCAGTTAGCAACATTCTTCCTTAGACTTAGCCAGGTCCTACATCCAGGTAAAAGCCTTAAGATTCTGCCTTGGCTGCTACCTTTGATGGTGGACTTTAACTTGGATGCCAAATAAACTTTCTTCCCCCAAGTAGCTTTTGGTCAGTGTTTTAACATGGCAACAAAGAAACAAATGAGAACAGACATGCATACTAATCAAATGCTACACTTTTGTGGTATTCCTCCAGCCTTAAGAAATACATTTGGAAAAATGATGAAAGGATATGAAACAGTAATAGCAATCCTTCTCACTGTAGAAAAGCCAGCCAACCAACAAAAACAAACAAACAAAAAAACCAGTGAGATCAAGTGTGGGAAACCTCCCTAAACTGTTCATCAGAGAGAATTAAGAGAATCCCAAAGCAATGAAGGCTACTGCCATTACCCTTGGTTGCTTCCCAGAACTTAAAGGTAATTTATTTATAATTATATTATATTGATTAAATTTATATATTATTAATTTTATATTTAATAACCTTATTATTAAAGACATCATACATTTTGGACACAGGAATTTGAGGAATCAAGCTGTAACTGTCTTGAAAACCTCCTCCTTCAGGGTTAGGTCTTACAGTCTCAAAGGTTCTACTCAAGATGCCAAAGGGCGAAGAGCAATCAATATTCCTCAAACCACAAAAGTAGCAAGCCCTACAAGATAGCCTGAATGGTGCAATAACAGCATTATTGTCACAGTGGCAACCAACAGCTGTCTAATTAAACTTAAGGTCTATTTAATAGCGAAAAAGTCAACCTAGTCAATCCTGTAAACCTGTCAACCACCCATGGCTGGAGATGCCATACATCCTAACGGAAAACTCACCACTACCATTGGGCTAAACCAATACAATTTGTCACTGTATTGTGAACACACTTATAATTGAAAATAGATGTAATTTTCACCACTTATCAAAGCAGCTTTCTTTTCTAGAAAATAGAGTTACAAGTGATCGAACTGAGATAAGAGACCAGTGTGCAGCCCCAATGTGTACATCTACAAGTCAATCCCTATACCTGGAGCTCAGTGAATATCAAAGTAGATGGGTGGAAATAAGAACCAGAGGAGCACGATGACATCTGCTGCAAGATCCTGTCATCTAGGCATAACGGGAATGGTACAACAGTAAAACCTTTACAATATGCTTGCCTAAGCATAACTTGCATAATAGGAACACCAGTTGAAATACCAGTGTGCATAAGACGTTTACTGGTTGCCATGCCTAGAGAAAGGACCACAGGTGATCAGTCGCAGCCGGGAGAGGGTGATTCCATCTTCTTCATAGATGACTTTTCTGATAGGTTATTTAGTTGCAAGTGGCCACTGCTAAATATAAATGTGTGAAAGTAACAGTCAATGGTATCAGTAGGTTTTGCTTTTTAAAAATTTGGTTTGGTTTGGAGTTTGTGTGTGTGTTTGTGTTTGTGTGTGTGTGTGTGTGTGTGAGAGAGAGAGAGAGAGAGAGAGAGAGAGAGAGAGAGAGAGAGGAGAAAGAGAGAGATATTCTTAAAGAGCATTGCATTGAAAGAGAAGAGTGTAAGGAGTTGGTATTGGGCAGGAGAAGGGAAGTGTGTATAATGTAGAAGTAAGAGTGGCCCAGAAGGTGAGAAGAAGGAGACTCACTTACAGTGAGCAGTCATTGTCACCTTAGTCAGAGTTAAGGATGTGAGATTTTCCCAAAGGCAAAATGAGGAAACATAACAAAAGATTGAACAAAGAGGAAACTGATCATTACATGATTTTTAGACAAGGGAAAGAAGAGGAAAACAGGCTCAAGAATCCACAAGGAATTCATGGATAGGACCTCGGTGCTAGAGAAAAGCACTCAGGCTCCACTGCAGTTTTGCAGTGTGACATCAGAAAGACTTTACAATGCTTGAATATAGATTGTGATAATAAGGAACTCGGGAAGGGGACAAAACAGAACTTAATGATGACACCTTTTGTTCTAAGCAAATGAGAGGACAAGTTTGTCAAACCTTAGATAAAACACATCATAGGTGTTAGTAATTAGCCTCTGGAAAAATTCCCCAGAAAAATTAGGATACAATTCTCAAGAGTCCATAGAACTATATTTTTCCATTAAAATAATGTTTGCAACAGTCGTAACCAAGAGTGTCTCTCAAATGCCCACATATTAAAGGGCCCATTTCCAAGCCTGGTGCTTCTGAAAGGAGGCAGAAACCTCAAGAGCTGTGGCTCAACTGAGGGTTTTAAGTCACTGGGGGGGGGGGGCATATTGCTGGGTACCTGTAGAACCTGCTACCTATTTTGTGTCTTCTCTGCCAGGTGGAGACCAGTTTTCCCCACTCTCCTCTGCTGCTCTGATGATGTGCTGCCCTAGCCAAGGAAATGGGACCAACCACCTAAAACCTTGAAGGCAGTGAGTTAATACAGACATTTTCTCTTTGAAAGTTGATTACCTTAGGTATTTGTTATGGTATTTAAAATCCAGTCAACATACAACATTGTTATTTGTAATTGAAGTCTTGCCTAAAAAATAAATTTATTAATATGCATTCTTCCCAGGAGTTCCTACTTGGTATTCTTGTAAATATACTACTGTGTGTCTTTGGCATGCAAATAGTAAGCAAATGACTTCTCTTTTGACTATGGTAGGTTGATATCAGCAGAGTCAGGCAGTTATTAGCTGATGCAAATTCACAGAAGTAACGACTCACATTATTTCTCTGTTGAAATTGGTTCTTAAGGTCATGGGCCATTACCTCACTGTTCAAACAATTTCTAATCATGTCCTTTCGCTCCACAACATCCTAATTTCTATCCAATATAGAAACTCAAAGGCATGGCAAGCAAGTGCAATTTAGCCTCTTTATTAAACCCCAAACTATACACGTACATACTTCTGATATTAATTACTCTCTTTTTATATATTTATCACTTTAACTTTACTCTCCTACATGAACCAATGTATCTCAGGCTACATAGATATGATTATGTGAATAGTTCTGCCTGTTTCCTCTGTAGGTATCTTTTTTCCTTTAAGATTACATTTTCTTTTTTGATTTATGGTATATATTTAGACAAAGCTATGTTCTGATCTGATATATATAAAAAAAAAGGTAACCAAGAAAGATACACTATTTTATCGGATTAGGAGAGATATAGAAGTTCTCATAATAAAAGGGAAATGTAACATGTAAGAGCATACAGGAGGAATACTGAAAGTAGCTGTAAGAGGAATGTGCTGATCTGTAAGTGCTGCATTTAATGTGAGTGCTATATCTTAGAGCCAGCAGAATCCTTGGTAATAGCCTGATAATGCAACTCAAGGTCTTTTTTTGTTTGTTTGTTTGTTTGTTTTTTTTTTTTTTTTTTTTTTGTTTTTTTTTTTTTTTTTTTTTTGTTTTTCGAGACAGGGTTTCTCTGTGTAGCCCTGGCTGTCCTGGAACTCACTCTGTAGACCAGGCTGGCCTCAAACTCAGAAATCTGCCTGCCTCTGCCTCCTGAGTGCTGGGATTAAAGGCGTGTGCCACCACTCCCGGCGCAACTCAAGGTCTTAACAAAGGAAAACAAACGAAATCCAACCCAACTGCTGAAAGAACAGTGAAAAATCCAAGGCCAAAAGGCCTGATGAAATAGTTCATTGAAATGATAAGCAAAACTAACAAATTCTTAGCTAAACTACACACACACACACACACACACACACACACACACACACACACACAGGATGAGGAGGGAGAGAACCTAAGATTAGAGATAAAAAGGAAAATATAGAAACAGATAGCTTGAGATACTGAAAATCATTAATTACATTGCAAAAATACTATAAAACACTATAAATGACAGAGAGAGAGAGAGAACAATAGGATATAAAATCATAGTAAGAATGGTATGGTAATAAAAAGTTGTTTCCCAACAATAGAAAATATGACTCTCAATGAATTCAGAGCTGAATTTTTTACTTTAAAAGAACTCACATCAATTTTCTTCAAACTAGTCCATGAAAGAAAGGAAAGCATCATCATCACTCTACAAAGTCAATATTATCAATATGCCAAAAGTTGATAAGTACACACTAAGAAATAGAACAAAAAACTGTAAAACAATATGCCTGATGAATATATATTCAATAAATAATTGCAAACCAATGTCAGTAACACACTGAAAATGTAATATACTGTACCCCAAATGTTCAACATACACAAATTAATAAATGCTTGATAGCACAAGAATATAATCAAGGGTAAAAATAACAAAATCATTTCAACAGATACAGTAAAAGGTCTTATGCTTGCACTGCAGATGCTTTTACCAACTAAGTGATATCACTCCTTGGCCATTCTTTCTAGATTTGAGGAGCTAGTCCTTCCTCACATCTTTTCAGAGCTGAGGAGAGATATATACTGCTGACACAAGGTCTGGCAGTGTCCATTGGCATACCAGCACATCCTGCACCAGCTTGTAAATACTACTTAGTTATTCTACCATAGGCAAGCTCACTGTCCTATACAGGAGCTCTGTTGACAGAGTTAGTTCTACTATAAGTGTCCAGCTAAAGTGGGATATGTAATTATTTTCTGAGTTCTAGGAGACATATGTCAAAGCTAGTAGGATTTCTGATCTATGAGATGAAGGTTAAACAGCAGCGAAAACCAAGCATCAGTCACTCCAATGATTCTGGCAGTAGAGATGAAAAAAAAAAAAAAACTGAAACTACAACTTCATTCTTCATGGAACTGCAGAAACTGATGCCATCATCAAATATCTGAGAGAGAATGATGGTGGTTCCTATGGTGTCCTTATTTAAACTTAATCATTTGGCTAGTCAAATCAGACGGGCCAATAAAGTGACAGCTAATTACCCCAAACTTCCTCAGTGATGATGTTGATTGCAGCTGCAGCTCCAGATGTGCCACTCACACCAGGGGCAGACAGACACAACTTGGTGTAGAGATTGATCAGCAACCCTTTCTTGTTCATTCCAATCGGCAAGGACAATCAGAAGCAATTTGCATTTCATAGAAGGAGCAGCAGCATATGTGTCCTGCATGGGGCACTCCCACTCTGTGCCTGACTATGTCGATCCTTCTGCTCCACCACACATAACATCTTCAAGAAGCTCCATCATTTGATAACAAGTCGTATTGCTGATCTGTGACACTGGTGATATGTAACTAACTGACTTTGCTGAGGAGGAAATAGCAAGGCTTAAAATGTCTTAGATAGATCCAGGCCAGAATGGGAGCGCCATATCAAAGGCTCGTCAGATTGGAGAAGTCTTTAAGAACCTATGACTTGGGTTATGTTGAGTTAGTTTTTCTGTCCATTGTGTTTTGATGCTCATTAGAAAAGGAAAGGTTTGGTGAGATTCAGTTTAGAGGAGACAACTCAGTGTATGGTCTTCAACTCACTAAGTCTGAGCTGCTGTTTGTTTTTTGAGTTTGCTTTAATTAGGATTTCTATTGCTGTGATAAAACATCACGACTGAAGGCAATCTGGGGAGGTAAGACTTTCTTTTGTCTTATACTCTTATGTAACAGTCTATCATGGAGGGACATCAGAATGGGTTCTTTCTTTCTTTCACTGTAGCTGAAAGTGACTTCATCTTCAGAGCAATCCTCCTGCCTCAGTTTACTAAATCTTGGGACTACAGTAATGGAGCAGGGCTATTTTTCTGGCCTCTCAGCATGATTTCCCTTTTGATTATCAGTCTTCCCTACCTACTGTTAATTTTTCCTGACTTCTCTATGATGTAATTAAAGGTTCTCAATGTAGTCTCCCTTCTTCTCATACTGTTATATTTGAGTTCTCTTCTGGTACTTACATATGCTTCATATGTTATTTACCATCCTGGTAAAAATTAAGGCTTTTCCCTCATGTCTAAGAAAAGACATCTGCTCAGTTGTTATAGTCTTCTCTGTGAAAACAACTTTCTTTGTAGTGGGTTGTAAATGAGGAGCATCTCTCCTCCACAGTTCATTTGTTCTTTGAGACTCATGATGTGTCTGGCGAGATCTCTTTATCCTCTTTCAAGGAGCAAAAACCGTTTTATACCCTGTGTTCAATGGTATTCATATTCCCATTAAGTGGGAACTCCTCTGGATTGTTGTGGCTTGTACAACATCAAGATCAGCCCTCCCCACTAACCACAAACTTATCCAGTGTTTGTGATACAACTGTTAGACATTGTCAAATACTTAAACTATTGACTTCCAGGCGATCATAAAAATGTGTTCATAAGTCTCCCTCAAGAGGCAAATACAGCCTTCTTGATTCTAAGAGTCTTTGTGTCTGGAGTATACAGTGTGTTTGGAAGAGGTATTCTGATTACAGAAGAAAAACATTGCAAACAACCCAGATGCTCTCTGGATACCTAGAAGGCCATTTTAAATTTAAATTTATTACTCAGAACTATGATTAATCACATAGGTCTATGAGCCAAGGGGCAATGTCTGACAGCAATTTTCCCCCTGGAGCCTGTTCTATAGCAAGTCAATAGCACAGTGCATGACTAGCTGAAAAAAAAAATCTACCTAATGCCTTTTAAAACAGATCCAGCTGGAGTTTGGGATACATTTTCATATTTTATAGTCTGGTTTCTATAATTTTTCCCTAGACTGATGTTTCTTCTACAAGAAGAAGTGTTAGATTTTCTTTTCTTTTTCAGAAGAAATTAATGTACCTGGAACTGGCTGCACAAGCCATACTTAACCCAACGTTGTTGAGAAACAAAGAACTGCTGATCAATACTTTGGATTGATAAAGAGTACTGAAGCTCAGTGACTCAGGTTTGAAAAGTTAGTGGACACACTCAGGAATGCCACAAAAACACCACCTCAGAAACCATAATAAATATGCGAAGGACTTGCAGAGAAAAATAAATAAAGACTAAAGAGAGAAGATAAAATTACTGATAAGAAAATTGAAAGCTATGACATGATGGTAGAAGAAAAGGAACCTCCAAAGATACCACTGATCTCATTTTCTCCTGGCGTCTACTGCTAGGCACAAGCCCTGTCCGCAAGAGTTATGTTTCCCAAGTGATACTTCCTTGGAGAAAATTAAAATGTCATTTGGAAGTGGTGATCAACTAGATTGCTTCTGGATTAGGAATGCGTGGTGATGATTTGAATTTAAGAGCTAGTTGCTAGAAATTAGGGATCCCATGTAGGGAATATTCTAGACAGCAAAGTTAAATACACACGGATTTTATTCAAGATTATTGCAATAGAAAGGAAAGATTAGAACATGAAGGGAGAGGGTGTTTAATAGCTGAAGTGAAGGCTGAAAATGGTTCTCGGCCATAGAGCACAAGCACAGAATATAAGAGAATTGTGTTGGGGGGGGGCATCCTGTAGGATTGGTGGAGAACAGATAGGAAAAAACAGAGGATGATGCAGGGAAGTTGCCAAGTGAAGGGGTGAGTACAAGGAGCTTTTCTGAGTTTGCAAATATTTCCTTTGTGCTCTGCAATCTGTGATGGCTGATTGGCAACAGGTTTGTAGACTGTCTTCCACTGTGTGAGAGTGGAAGATAAAGGACCTAAGAATAGTGACTACATTTTAGGGCAATTGTTCTAAGGTCTTTGAGTGTTGTGAAGGTGGATAAGGGATAAGAGTTTATGAAAATTTCAAAGGGTTTATGCAAATTTCAAACTAAGAAGATGCAATGTCACTGAATATTTTCAAATTAAGTTATAAGAATAGGGAGCACAGAAGCTTATGGTCAAGAAGTCTCTAAATTTCAGTCAATCTGAGAAGTATTCTAAGGCCATTTTGGTTAGATCTAATGTTAGGAACTGCAGCCAAAGAGTAAACCTGGAAGGACCCATGGCTCCAGCTGCATAGGTAGCAGAGGATGGCCTTGTATGGCATCAATGGGAGGGGAGGACCTTGGTCCTGTGAAGGCTTGATGCCCCATTGTAGAGGAATGCTAGGATGGTGAGGCAGGAGTGAGTGGGTGGGTGGGGGAACATCCTCATAGAAGCAGAGGGAAGGAGGATAGAATAGGGGGCTTGCAGAGGGAAAACTGGAAAGGAAAATAATATTTGAAATGCAAATAAATAAAATAATCAATAAATTTTTTATTAAAAAAAGAAAGTACTTGTTATAGAAGATCCAGAGAGCTAAAACCAAGGGTATCGAGTTTTAGTTCTGTCTTTTCTATGGCTAGCCACAGATCATGAGTATATCACATATGACAGGACTTTTAGAATAAAGATTTAAATTACAATTTTGGTGGCTGTTAGATTTATCTTCAGTCTCAAAGAAGATAAGAGGTACAAGAATAGAGGTATATGATGAATCATATGTTATAATAGAAAGGGTCAAACAATTTATTTTCTCATCAGAATATAAGAAGCATCATTATCCCAAATCTTATGGTGATTTATAATGCAATTATGGTAACATTAGTCACAGTGTGATTTTCTCTTTTACAATGTCTTTATATAACAAAAAGTACTTGATTAATTTACAAAGAGTTTCAGAGTTTCATCTATCTGTCTATCTATCTCTGCTCTGTCTCTATGAATGTCTGTCTCTCTTTTACACACACACACACACACACACAGAGAGAGAGAGAGAGAGAGAGAGAGAGAGAGAGAGAGAGAGAGAGAGAGATCTTCTCTCAGCTTCTTGAAAGTTTTACAACCTAAACAAATGGCCATTGCAATTTAAATAATTCTATCTTCAAATAATTTTTATGTGCTGTTGCATATTTTTCAGACATGTGTCTATATGTGGATAAATTATTAGAAATTGATTTAGCAATAGATCCTAAAATCCCATTAAGATAATTAATCTTACAGTTCTAACAATTGCTTTTATATTTGTCAGGAAATTTATGTTGCTTCTCCATGAGTTAATGATGTGGGAAATTTTAAAGTATGGATGAAGCACAACAGCAAATCATTTCTTATCTAATTAAAATAAGGATTTGGACACAACCCCTGTATTTTTCCTGGCACTCCTCCCGTCTTCTAAAGTCTTAAAGCACCCTCATTTGTTGCTTACCATAAAGAACTCATGCTGTAGTGATTCTGGAAGACCCTGATTTGAATTTGACCAGGATAAGAATTTTAGGATCATTTTTGAGGCTGTGAGTGCTCCCCTGTTTTTCTGAAGAAACCATATAGGTACTCCTGAGACGCTTCAAGAAATATGACTGAGAGAGGGTAGGTGACTAGAGCTCCTTTCAATATTCTGAACACACAGGATTGAGTTTCTTCCTTCTTCTGGTTTTGCAGGTATCCTGCTTCTTACTCTGGGTGGGGCAAAGAAGATATTGCCAAGATCTCTGGTAGAAGATGTGAAGACTAAATCCCAATAGAACCTTTCTAGCTAAGAATAAACAGAAAACACCACCACCACCACCACCACCAACAACAACAACAACAACAACAACACAACATCCAAATCATCATACAGTCCTTCAGCATGAGTCAATGGAAAGAAGTCCTGGCTATGTATTCACAAGTCCATGCTTTGATCTGCACTCTACATTCAAACAAGACATTCTGTTCTTTTTGTTGTTGTCATTAATAATTATGTGTGTGAGAGGTCATAGCTGATCTGTTAGCTGGGTTCACAGCAGGGAATTTTTCTAACCAGTTTTTAGATTTGCTGTCTCTGTCCACATAAACTGCTATATATCCATTGTGAAGGTTGCTTTCTTTAATAACCAAAGTTTATCTGTGACTGGGACCAGTAGTCACTGAGCACATGGAATGCCACTTTCAGTACCTCACTGGTTCTCCTTTCTTCACAGTCTATGTGTCAGAGAATCCCATCTCGAGAGTCCACAAACTCATTTCTTAGTAAGAGATATGAGCAGAAGCATGACCTTGAGCTTTGGATGAACTTAAAGTCATTACAAACTTCTATTTTTCTATGTTTTTAAGTATTCTGCATTTTCCTGAGGAGGAGGACCTGTAAAAATTCTGCCTCCAGACAGTACATGAATAATGAATACAATCCCCTCTTCAGTTATGCTATCTAGACTTTAATATTTTCTATCTACTTGTGTCCAATCCTCTTTTAAGTTGGATAGTAATATTGTTGTTAATAAAAGATAAAACCTTGCTATGTTTCTCAGGTTAACTTCACCTCTTGGTCCTTCCCCCCTCTAGATCTGGGATTACAAGTGCTTCCATTTTGATAGTGAAAAGAGGATTTTTTTTTTTTTTTTTTAAGTTCTCTTTTTTCCGCCCTCTACTGATGCAAATAGGAAAAGGGTAATAAAGTGGCTTTTAGTCTAAGATGTGATGGGTTGACATCTGAAAAGGGAATAAGGCTCTGAAAAAGCTTGGTGGCTTGGATTCATGTGACATACTTAATAAGACATTGGTTCCCTGTCACTCTCAGGGATTACCATTGGCTACAGTGGGCTCAGGTGACTTCCTGATGACACATTTTTCCTTTTCTCATTGTGTATTCTCTCCTTCCTTCTCAGGCTCTGTTGCCTATACCATCTATGATTTCCTAGCCTTTGGAGATGTTAAAGAAGGACACTAAGAAAAACATATGCCAAATAACATCTTCTTTTAGTGAGTCCTTAAAATTCTATTCCCATAAGTCATTCTACCATGCCGGGCAAGTTTTAATTCAGGGTTTTCTTTTATTCAACCAATATAAAACCCCAAATACTATTATGAGAAAAGAATAAAAGCAATAAAGTTACTGTCATGCTAAAAGTGACACAAAATGTCACCCCCTGCACCAAGACCAACTAGATATGTAATTAACTCTTCCTCCAGGACTGTTTTCTGTCTGAGATGGTCCCAGGAACTAAAACGATTTTTCTTTTCAAATTATGTGATTTAAAGCATTACTCAATCTAAATGATACTGAACTTTTGTTCAAATAACTGCATGCCATAGCTAGATATTTTGGACTATTTTTTTTAGACACAACAGCAGATCCAATAACTGCTAGACCAATAGCAACAGAACGTCTATGGAAGTCAAGTCTTTTAAGTGTACATCATCATCTTACTCACTTATTACTTTTCTAATTTATAATTTTATTCAACTTGTTCCATGATATTTTCATGCGTGTATTTAGTGAATTTTGGTTCCTCTCAACCTGTCCCCGTTTCCCTGTTACTCCTGTCAAACTTTCTTCTTCCCTGAAAGTCCCCTTTTCACATTCATGACATTTTTTTAAAAAATGATTCACTAGGGCCATCTGTGTGAACATGGGTTTGAAACTGCCCATTGTAGCCTGGTGGACCCAAAAATGACACACAACTGGGGATAATGATATCCACTACACAGAATGCACAATAGTTCATAAGAGAGAGTGGGATGCTGTAATCTCCTCCTCAGTCTATGTTTGCCCAGTGACATTCCTAGTCTTGGGCAAGCTCAGCGGAGGCCATCTCAGTTGCTATGACATCATGATTGCAAACACAGTGTTGTGCTCAGAACAACACATTTTCAGTCCTTCTCCCTGTCTTATAGCTCTTGTGTCCTTTTAGTCTTCTCTTCTGTGGTGGTCCCTGAGGCTTCTTGTCCAGAGATGAGCACCCAAACATGTCTTATTCTCAACTAGAGCAGCCATGAGTCTGCTACATTCAACTGACATTCTTTGCAAAGAAAATTTTTTTCTGATTAAGGCCAAGTGGAACATTCTGTCTCTGGATATATTATTTATGAGACAGTTTAAGGTCATGTCCATTTATCTACACATCAATAGCACGATCCCTTCTAGAGTCCAAGATCTCAGATATTGTGTTTGCTTTTGACTGCCTATGCTGTGCCAGGCATGAATTCTCTGTGTAATGGGTCTCAAAACAAATCAGAGATCTACTGGCTACTCTAGTGTGAGTCATGTAACTATCATACCAGTGGGCATTTCTTGCTAATAGGTTAGCACTGCACTTTGAGGGTTCAGGATCTTTAAGACAATTGATACTTTTGCTTCCATAGCAGGCTTTATGGTGCCTTTCAGCATTATGAAAACTATCAGGCAGGGAGATTAATCAATTCTAGCTTGATTTCTCTAAATATTACAATTCGTGGTTTCTTTAGCAATGGATCTTATCACAAAACATAGTTTTTATGGGAAAATGAGAAGAATTACAAGAGCATGTATTATTTGGGATGTCTCTGGTGCCTTACTGACCAACAGCTCATAAGGACATAGTCCTTCTCCCCAATACTGATTTTCTTGTTTGTTTAATGACCCCTGAGTTATAAAAATAGCATTATCTATCTATGGAAGATATCTTCTCTAACCCCTCACTCACACACACATTGTCTGTCTGTTTGTCTCTACCATACACCGTGTGTGTGTGTGTGTGTGTGTGTGTGTGTGTGTGTGTGTGTGTGTATTTCTCTCCAAATATATTTGAGTGGGTGTATGTATGTAGGAGTGCTGCAGAGGCCTGAAGATGTTAAATCTAGAGCAGAACTTACAGGTGTCTGTGAACTGGTCAATATAGTGATATTGAGAACTGAACTCATGCCCTCTGTAAAAGCAGCAAGGGCCCACCTCTCCAGGCCTTTCTGATATTTTATATTTTGGTTGTGAGCCTAGCCCTTAATGGCTGAGCCATTTCTCCAACCCCCCTTCTGATTTTTTTAAATTTGTATTTTTTAATTGACACATAAAGTAGTAGGTTTCACAAAGGATTTTCAACAATATGGTTTATTATTCTGTGGCTTATGAGCCATTTTAGGAAAGGGACCATGTTTGTCCTGTTTGTTGCTATATGCTTGTGTTCTAGATTTCTGGTTAAGTAAATGCCATCATGGTAAAGTTCAGCACATACACATACAAACACATACTCACATACCCCCTCTCACAATGCACACATTCAGTTACCCACACGATCACACACTGGCAAGAACATTATTTGTATTCACATACTGTAATTCCACCTTTAAATTTTCCTTTGAGAGAAGCACATTTATGTCTTAATGAGAGAATTTAAATGTCATATTTAAATATGGAGATAAGAAATAGGTCAAGGATCTATATAGCAAGTTTTGAGAAATCCATGTGTATTCTACAATCTTACTGTGAGAAATAATTCATTATATTTTAAGTTTTATGTTTTTGTTTAGAAAATTGGAGAAAAGGAGGCAGCCATCCCTTCCCTGGTTCAGGAAGAAGGAAGGAGGCGGCTGACTTAGTTCTTCAGGGCAAAGTAAATCTGATGATGGTATCCTTGACAGTACAGAAACCTGTGACAAGAGAAAGCCTGCTTAGGCATTGATGGTTATTTTGGAATCAGAAACATGGTTGTCACATACATTTTACAACAACAGCAAAAATTAATAACATTAGTAATCATCATCAGAAATCTAATCTGAATCCTGAAGTCTTGTACTATATTTAGTTACGACCAGGTAAAAATACTGTTAACATTTATTCACGAATAAGGAGCCACAGTTTCCATGCTTGTGGCCTTTCTGGTGTAGATTTCCTTGTCTGTCTTCCTGGAAGTGATTTGCGTTCTGTTGCAGTAGGAAGTCTAGTTGCTCACACATTTAGCTTATGCTTCCTCTCATAGATGGAAGCTGGATGGACAGTGTTCCTTGGAGATCCATCTGTGAGAAGAGTAAAATCTGAAAATATTTAATATTCACACTTAAAGGAACATTGCATGAATGTGCACTGTAAATTATGCAATAGTATTTGCTACTTATATGTGGCCCTCTTTGATACTAATCACATTATTAGGAATCGGTATAGTCTGTCTGAGGAAATGACCAGGGGCTGTGGGCAGGCAAATGAGTCTGACTAATTTTACGTCAGTTTGACAAAAGCTAAATTCCTCTGAAGGAAGGCAACCTCAATTGAAAAAAAAAATTCCTTCATATTGTCAGGTTGTAGGCATATTTGTCGACTTTTTTTTCTAGTTAGTGATTGATGGGGGAAAAGTCCAGCCCATTGTGGGAGGTACCACCTCTGGGTTCTAGGTTCTGGGTTCTATTAGAAAGTGGGCTGAGAAAGCCATAGGAGAAAGCTAGTGAGCAGGACTCCTCCGTGGTCTCTGCGTCAGTTCCTGCTTCCATTATCCTGCTTGGTTTTTATTTCCTACTTTGGTGTCATTCAGCAATCTGTTACCCCAGTTATGTGAACCAAATGAGTTCACTCCTAACCAACTTACTTGGTTATGATATTTCAGCACAGTAATAGTAACCCTAACTAAGTTAGGATCCACATTTAGAAATTGATATAAGTACAAATATTTGGTTACAAGGTGAAATCTAATTTGCATGGGATAAAGCATAGAATAATGATGACTGACTCAGCTCAAAATTGACCATCAACGAATCTATTTTGATATTTTTTGTTCTTGTTGTTTTTAAAAAGGGCTTTGTAATTCACAAAGAAAATGTTATCATGTTATCTATTCTTTGTTTTTCTTCTTGGAATATGAAACTACAATCATCAAAGAAAAGAAAACTGGAAAATAAGTGTCTAATTACTCCCCATTTTTTTCTTAGAGGTGAGGACAACCCATTTACCTGTACCAAAAAAAAAAAAGTAAGAGAGGAACTAAAAATGAGCAAGTGTTCATAGCATACACAAATTACCTTCCCATCTCCCACACACTAGCTCAGTGGAAAAGAAGATGGACAGGTTTAGAAGGCAGATCCAGATAGAGGCTGTCTCGAATGCACTTTCTGACAACTGAGATCTAATCAGTCTTAACTTTAGCTTCTTTACCAGATGATGATGATATCCATCCCCAGGGATGTGGAGGGATTAAGTAGGATGCAGGAAAGGCAACATGCATGATTCATCCCACATGGTGAAGAGTTGATAATTACTCCCATTGTCTTTATCATCGTTATTAAGGAGGAAGTAGTTCTAAGATAGACTTAGTTACATTGTTCATAACTCCTGATGGGTCTTTCAAAATAGAGGGTCTCTATATTATCTACTATCTAGTACACTCATTGAAGAATTATTCTGTATTGTAGTGGTCCTCATAAGGACTGATTAGTTGTCTCCAATCTCCAGAGACACGCTCTGTATCCCAGCACCTCTGTGCTTGGCAATTAATGAGTATCCATTAAATACTCTCATTAAACAAAGGTATTATTGAAGGGAATGTGGAGGCTGTAACTACACTGAGATACATCCTCAGGAAATTACCTCAGCTTCCTACACAGAGCTTACCGAACTTACCTGTATGTCACAATGACCCAGGGGAACTTTTGAAGACTAGAAGGAACCACAAACACCTGCAAGTAACAAAACTGGCAGAATATCAACTTCAGAGACATGGAGCCAAGGGATTTGTACTCATAACAATGTCCTGATAATTCTAATATCTGTCAGGCTTCAAAACTAACATTCAGTGACTGACATTATCAGAATGTGATCTTTAAAATGACTAACTGCCCTGAAACCATTGGAGCAGACACCGGCGTCTTTGTGAGGTATAGATTTCCCAAGAAGAGACCCACCATCTCAAGGAAATGCCACTGACTGAGCATTGTCTTTTCAACATTTAAAGCATATGTGCACACATGAACACACACACACACACACACACACACACACACACACAACCCTGTGCACCTGAATAATCAGAAAAGTCCAGAACTTCTTAAAATTGAGAACTAGACATAAGCTATGATTACTACTTCACTGGGTGAGAACTATACTGAGAAGTTTTCTTTAAAATAACCATCACTTGCCAAGTTTTTGCTAAGCTTATATGCTCATCAGATATCCCTAACTTGTCTCATATCTCCTTAGGAGTCAGTTGGCTTGAGGAACTCAATAACCATGGGGAAATAGTACATAAAACTGTTCTTTAAAAGGACTTGCCTTTCCACTAATAATTCAGTTGCTAAGGAATTATTTCTTTGTATTTCAGTTTTTAACTGGTGTGAAATGGGATGAATCAATAATAAAATTTCTCAGCCAACTGATATTTTACACTGTTGATTTAGATTTTCCAATAAGCAGCTGCACAAAGAATATCTCTACTACTGATCCAGGAAGGATTTATGCTTCCTCTTAAAAAAAATATTTGCTGCTGGATTCTTTCTGTTGTTCTCACGTGTTCTGTTAGAAAGGAATGAGCTGCCTTGGGTTGCAGCAGAAAGTACCATTCCAGAGTGTCTAAGGTACACTGGAGCAGCGGTGCATGCTGGGCACTGACTTACTGCACTAGGACAGAGATGCTTGCATCTTCCAATTGTTCTCTGACTCTGAAACGTCTACCTCCCACTTTCAGTGGCAAAGACACTTGTGACTACATAAATCTCTGAGATCATCTGGGACATTCTTGTTCTTTTAACATTCTTAATGTTATCAAAACTACAAAATCTCAGTGACAATGCCATTTAACTTAATATGTTGTGAAGATATTCAGATGAGAGGCATTATTGTTATCCTGTAACAGTGCTTTTGTGAATCTGCTATTGGGTTTTCTAGTATCTTCTATTGATTTTCATGCCCATTTCTTTGCCAATGCCCCACTTTCTTCTTTAGGATAGGTGCATAAGTCTTAACATCTGATAGATTTTTTTTCCTCTATTATTCTTGCATATTTTCTTTGAATTAATCCTTTGCCTGAAGAGGCAGCCAAGGGAATAATAAGAAACATTATCATGAATTACACATTTTATAGAGTTAGTATCTAGAATATACAAAGAACTCCAACAACCATCGAGAAACAAAGAGCCTCATTAATCATAGAATGTAGAGATGGCCAGAGACTTCTCAAAAGATGAAGTACACATGCTTGCGAAATATTTTTTTTGAAATGTTCAACATCCTTGGACATCAGGAAAATACAAAATAAAACTACTTCTAAACTATATCTTACCTCAATCAAAATTGCTAGGATTAAAAGTTTAAAAAACAAGACAAAGTGAAACAAATGACTACAAATGCTGGCATGGATGTTGGCAAGTGGAATTCTTTTTTTCTGCTTATGTGAATGAAAACTTCTTTAGAAACAAGTGTAGTGATTTTTCAAAAAGGTGGAAACATGTCTACTGCAAGATTCAGCTGTATCACTCTTGAGCCTATTTCCCAAACACTCTATACATTACAACGATGGCTACCCTTTGGTTATTGCTGCTCTAGTCACAGTATCCAGGAAGTCTAGATGACCTATATATTCATCAGCAGATAAATAAATAAATGATAATGAAAATTGAGTTTATTTATTCAATGGAATACGTATTCAGCTATTTAGAAAAAAATGAAATTGTAAAATCCACAGATAAATAAGTGAATCTAGAAACACTTATTCTGAGTGAGGTAACCCGGATCTAGAAAGATTAGTATCACCAACTCACCTCAATTTTGGATGATAGCTGTACTGGCTAGCTTTGTGTCAACTTGACACAGCTGGAGTTATCACAGAGAAAGGAGCTTCAGTTGGGGAATGCCTCCATGATATCCAGCTGTAAGGCATTTTCTCAATTAGTGATCAAGGGGGGAGGTTCCCTTGTGGGTGGTGCCATCTCTGGGCTGGTAGTCTTGGGTTCTATAAGAGAGTGGACTGAGCAAGCCAGGGGAAGCAAGCCAGTAAAGAACATCCCTCCATGGCTTCTGCATCAGCTCCTGCTCCCTGACCCGCTTGAGTTCCAGTCCTGCATCCTTTGGTGATCAACAGCAGTATGGAAATGTAAGCCAAGTAAACCCTTTCCTCCCCATCTTGCTTCTTGGTCATGATGTTTGTGCAGGAATAGAAACCCTGACTAAGACAATAGCTTTGGAAAATATACAGAAATATTTTTTACTTACTTTTAAATATATGTATTTTTCGTGTGTGTGTGTGTGTGTGTGTGTGTGTGTACATGGTAACACAGGTACCTACCAGAGCTTCAGAACTTGAGTTACAGGTAGTTGGGAGCTGCCTAACATAGGAGCTGAGAATCACACTCAGGTTCTCTTGAATAACACTACATGCTCTTAACTAACTTATCTCTCCAGCATCATAGCGCTGAGTCTTTAGATATGCATGTTTCATTTGGAATACTCACAAATGTCAGGAAATTAATAGGGTCTATAGGAGGTGGTGGTTCAGGAGGGGAAATAGTACACAGTAACATGAAGGGGGAAGTAAGAATAATAAAATTGCAAGAGTTAAACATGGTGGTGGATAGGAGGACAGAATGGTGGGGTGTAGATATCAGTCATTAAAGACCTAGTGTAAAACTAATGAGAAAAATGAACAAATTTAGGAATTTCCTAAAATATAAACATATACATAGATTAAAAGAACTGAAATGAAATTCACCTATAACAGTATTGCAATGTCTCTACAAGATACCATAGACTACCAGAACAAAAGACCAATGTCAGAAATTGCTTGCCTGTACTGGGCTTTTTGTCCAGAAAATTGCCATATGCCACCTCCCTGGCAAATATTCCAGTTATTGTCATTGCTCTTGGTTATTCTTTACAACTTGATAGTATGATCTTATTGATGAAGACATCCCATATTTGAGCCATAGAACATGGAGAAATCAAACAGGTACTGGAGTAGAATATTAATCCCTCCTGGCTGGTTTTCACAGAAGGTGCTATGCATAGTACTAGAGAAGAAGCCGTCTGTCTTATTCAATGGTGAACATGGTAAGCTATAATGAGGACAGCTATAAACACAAACATAAATGTAAGTTACAATAATAATGAATTAAAAAGTGCCCACCAACTTGAGGAAGATTTATGGGAGGGGCTTATAGTATAGCTTGGAGGACTGGAGGAAAAACAGAGGGAGAAGTGATGTAGCTCTATTTTAAACAACACATTAAAACAATAAATAAATCATTTTGCTTAGGTACTGGTAAAAATTGTATAGAATTTTCTATCAACCTCTAGGGGCAGTGTAAACACTGGAGACTTCTAAGCCACAAACTGGGTATTTTTTTTCTCTGTTTTAATTAACTTTTATTTCTTTACATCAATGTTTCACAGTTTAGCATTCAAGAGCTTACATGTTATCTTAGACTTATGACAAACAAATTCATTCTTTTGAGCAACTGTAAAAGATTAAAATAAAAAAACCTCTTGATTCTCAAGTGCATTCTGCTACTGTATATAAATAGAAATTGTTTGTATAGATGTTGTATTCCATGACACTGTAGGGCAGATCTACTCACTTCAGAAGTTACTGTGATCTTCAGACAGGAACTTTTTTATTATTAATTAATTAGTTTGTTTACACTCCATTTTATGCCCCCTCTTCACCCTCCGACTGACTGTTCCATATCCCATACCTCCTCCTTTCAACCACCTGTGTTCACAAGGATGTCCCTGCCCACCACCCCACATGACCTCTACACTCCTTGGGGCCTCCCATCTCTTGAGGGTTAGGTGCATCATCTCTGAGTGAGCACAGACCCAGAAGTCCTCTACTGTATGTATGTTAGGGGACTCATATCAGCTGGTGTATGCTGCCTGTTTGGTGATCCAGTGTATGAGTGATCTTGGGGGTCTAGCACTGCTGGTCCTCCTACAGGATCGCCCTTCTAAGCTTCTTTCAGTTTTCCCTAATTCAACAACAGGGGTCAGCTGCATCTGTCCATTGGTTGGGTGCAAATACTGCATTTGATTCTTTCAGCTGCTTGTTGGGTCTTTCAAGGCAGTCATGATAGGTCCCTTTTTGTGAGCACTCCATAGTCTCAGTAATAGTGTCAGGTCTTGGGACCTCCCCTTGAGCTGGATCTCACTTTGGGCCTGTCACTGGAACTTCTTTTCCTCAGGATCCTCTCTATTTCCATCCCTGTAATTATTTTAGACAGGAACAATTATGGGTCAGAGTTGTGACTGTAGGATGGCAACACTATCCCTCACATGATAACCTGGGAGTCTCTCACCTCTCAGGTCTCTGGTGCATTCTAGGGGGTCTTCCCCAACCTCCTATATCCTGAGGTTGCCTGTTCCCATTCTTTCTTCTGGCCCTCAGGGCTTCAGTTCTTTTCCCTTACTCAATACCAGATCAAGTTCCCCTCTTCCCCCCCAACTGCCCCCCCTCCACTTTCCTTCCCAAGTCCCTCCCTCCTTGTCATAGTTTTTTTTTCTCTCTCTCAAGTGGAATTGAGGTGTCCTCATTTGTTAACTTTTTTGAGTTCTGTGGACTATATCTTGGGTATTCTATATTTTTCTTTCTTTTTTCTTTTTCTTTCTTTTTTTTTTTGGCTAATATCCACTTATTAGTGTATACATACCATGCATATCCTTTGGATCTGAGTTACCTCACTCAGGATGATATTTTCTAGTTCCATCCATTTGCCGGCAAAACTCAGGACGTCCTCATTCTTAATAGCTAAGTAGTATTCCATTGTGTAACTGAACCACATTTTCTGTATCCATTCTTCTGTCATGGGACATCTTGGTTGTTTCCAGCTTCTGGCTATCACAAATAAGGCTGCTATGAACATAGTGGAACATGTGCCCCTGTGGCATGGTGGGGCATCTTTGGGGTATGTTCCTAAGAGTGGTATATCTGGGTATTCAGGTAGATCTACTTCCAACTTTCTGAGGAGCCTCTGGATTGATTTCAGAGTGGTTGTACCAGTTTGCAATCCCACCAGCAACAGAGGAGCGTTCCTCTTTCTCCATATCCTCTCCAACATGTGCTGTCCCCCGAGGTTTTGATCTTAGCCATTCTGATTGGTATAAGGTGGGAATCTCAGGGTCGTTTTGATTTGCATTTCTCTGATCACTAAGGACATTGAACATTTCTTTAGGTGTTTCTCAACCATTTGAGATTCTTCAGTTGTGAATTTTTGGTTTTAGTACTATGCCCCATTTTCTGTTTGGGTTGTTTGGTTTTTTGGTGATTTACTTCTTGAGTTCTTTATATATTTTGGATATTAGCCCTCTATTTAATGTGGGGTTAGTGAAGTTTTTTTTCACCAATCTGTAGGTTGTCGATTTGTCTTATTGACTATGTCCTTTGCCTTACAGATGCTTTCCAGTTTCATGAGGTCCCATTTATCAATTCTTGATCTTAGAGCATGAGCCATTGGAGTTCTGTTTGGGAAATTTCCCCCATTCCCATGAGTTCAAGGCTCTTTTCCACATTGTATTCTATTAGATTCAGCGTATCAGGATTTATGTTGAGGTACTTGATCCATTTCTTTTTTCCATTGTGCATTTTTGGTGTCTTTGTCAAAGATCAAGTGACCTTAAGTGTATGGTTTTATTTCTGGGTCTTCAGTTCTATTCCATTGATTCATGTGTCTGTCTCAGTACCAATACCTTGCAGTTTTTAATCACTGTTCCTCTGTAGTAAAGCTTGAGGTCAGGTCAGGGACGCTGATTCCCTGAGCTGCTTTTTATTGTTAAGAACTGTTTTCGATATTCTGGGTTTTTTTTTTTTGTTGTTGTTTGTTTGTTTGTTTTTGTTTTGTTTTTTTGTTTTTTGTTTTTTTTGCCTTTCAAGATGAATTGAGAATTGCTCTTTCCATGTCTTTGAAGAATTTTGTTGGGATTTTGATGGGGATTGCATTGAGTCTGTAGATTGCCTTTGGTAAGATGGCCATATTTACTGTTATTTCTGCCAATCCATAAGCATGGGAGATCTCTCCATTTTCTGAGATCTTAGATTTCCTTCTTGAGAGACTTGAAGTTATTGTCATACAGGTCTTTCACTTGTTTGGTTAGAGCTACCCCAAGGTATTTTATATTATTTGTGACTATTGTGAAGGGAGTTCTTTCCCTAATTTCTTTCTCAGCCTGTTTATCTTTTGTATAAAGGAAGGCTATTGATTTATTCGAGTTAATTTTATATTTGGCCACTTTGCTGAAGTTGTTTATCAGCTGGAGAAGTTCTCTGGTAGAATTTTTGGAGTCGCTTTTGTATACTAACATTTCATCTGCAAATAGTGGTACCTTTATTTCTTCTTTAGCAATTTGTATCCCTTTGATCTCTTTTTGTTGTCTTACTGTTCTAGTTAACACTCCAAGTACTATATTGAATAGATATGAGGAGAATGGGCATCCTTTTTTTGTCCCTGATTTCAGTGGGATTGCTTCAATATATCTCCATTGAATTTGATATTAGCTGTTGGTTTGCAGTAAGTTGCTTTAATTATATTTAGGTATGAGTCTTGAATTCCTGATCTCTCCAATATTTTTAACATGAAGGGGTGCTGTATTTTGTCAAATGCTTTTTCTGCATCAAAGGAGATGATCATGTGATTTTTTTTCTTTGAGTTTCTTTGTATAGTGTATTACATTAATGAATTTTCGTATAGTAAACCAACCTTGCAACCCTGGGATGAAGTGTAATTGATCGTTGTGAATGATGGTTTTGATGTGTTCTTGGATTAGATTTGCGAGAATTTTATTGAGTATTTTTGTATTGGTATTCATAAGCGAAATTGGTCTGAAGTTCTCTTTTTTGGTGTGACCTTGTGTGGTTTAGGTATCAGAGTAATTGTGGATTCATAGAATGAGCTAGGTGGTGTTCCTTCTCTATTTTATAGAATAGTTTGAAGAAAATTGGTGTCAGATCTTCTTTGAAGGTTTGGAAGAATTTGACACTAAATACATCTGTCCTTGGGCTTTTTTTGGTTGGGAGTTTTTTAAATGACTTCCTCTATTTTCTTTTGCGATAGGGGCCTGTTTAGAAGTTTACCTGCTCTTGTTTTATCTTTGGTATGTGGCATCTATCTAGAAAACCATACATTTCATCTAGATTTTCCAGTTTTGTTGAGTATAGGAGTTTATAGTAGGATCTGATGTTTTTTTTTAATTTCTCCCTTTTCCTTTCTGATTTTGTTAATTTGGATACTGCCTCTTGGTCTTTTAGTTAGTTTGGCTAGGGGTTTATCTATCTTGTTGATTCTCTCAAAGATCCAGCTTTTGGTTTTGCTGATTCTTTGTATTGTTTTCTTTGTTTCTATTTGGTTGATTTCAGCCCTGAGTTTGACTTCTTGCCTTCTATTCCTCTTGGGTGAGTTTGCTTCTTTTTGTTCTAAGGCTGTCTGGTGTGCTGTTAAGTTGTTAGTGTAAGATCTCTCCAGTTTCTTTATTAGGGCATTTAGTGCTACGAATTTTTCTCTTAACAATTCTTTCATTGTGTCCCATAAATTTGGGTATGATGTGCCAACATTTTCATTAAATTTCAGGAAGTCTTTAATTTCTTTCTTTATCTCTTCCCTGTCCAAGTTATCATTGAATAAAGAATTGTTTTGTTTCCATGTGTATGTGGGCTTTCTGTAGTTTTTGCTGTCATTGAAGACCAGCCTTAGGCCATGATGATCTGATAGGATGCACAGTATTATTTCAATCTTCTTGTATCGGTTGAGGGTTGATTTGTGACCAATTATATGGTTGATTTTGGAGAAGGTCCCTTGATATGCTGAGAAGAAGATGTATTCTTCTGTTTTAGGGTTCTGTAGACATCTGTTAGATCCATTTGGTTCATAACCACTCTTACTTTCACTGTGTCTCTGTTTAGTTTCTGTTTCAATGACCTGTCCATTGGTGAGAGTGGGGTATTGAAATCTCCCACTATTATTGTCTGGGGGTTCAATGTATGTTTTGAACTTTAGTAAAGTGTCTTTTATGAATTTGGGTGCTCTTGCATTTGGGGCATAGATGTTCAGAATTGAGACTTTCTCTTGGTGGATTTTCCCCTTGATGAATATGAAGTATCCTTCTTTATCATACTTGATAACTTTTGTTTGAAAGTCTATTTTACTGTATTTTGGGATGGCAACTCCTGCTTGTTTCCTGGGACCATTTGATTGGAAGACTTTTTTCCATCCTTTTACACTGAGATAGTGTCTGTTTTTGTTATTGAGGTGTGTTTCTTGTTTGCAGCAAAATGCTGGATCTTCTTTGTGTTTCCAGTCTGTTAGCATATGTCTTTTGATAGGTGAGTTGTGTCCATTTATATTCAGAGATATTAAAAAGATATGACTGTTGGTTCCTGATATGTTTGTGTTTGTAATTGGCTTTATGTGCTTGTGACTCTCTGCTTTTGGCTTTGTTGGAAGATGCTTAATATATTGTCCTTTCTGGTTTTCTTTTCTACTTTTAAAGATATTTTCTTTATTTACATTTCAAATGTTATCTTCTTTCCTAGTTTCCCTTCTGAAAATTCCCTATCCCCTCCCCTCTGCCCCCTCCCACTGCTCCTCAACCCACCCACTCCCATTCCTGGTCCTGGCATTCCCCTATACTGGGGCATAGAGCCTTCACAGGATCAAGGGCCTCTCCTCCCACTGATGACCGACTAGGCCATCCTCTGCTACATATATATAGCTAGAGCCACAAGATCCACCATGTGTTTTCTTTGATTGGTGGTTTAGTTCCAAGGAGCTCTGGGAGTACTGGTTAGTTCATATTGATGTTTCTCCTATGGGTCTTCAGACCCCTTCAGCTCCATATGTACTTTCTCTGGATCCTTCACTGGGAACCCTGTGCTCCATCCACTGGATGTCTGTGAGCATCCACTTCTGTATTTGCCCCTCACTGGCATAGCCACACAGGAGACAGCTATATCAGGCTCCTGTCAGCAGGCTTTTTTGGGCATCTGCCTAGTGACTGGGTTTGGTGGTTGTTTATGGGTTGCTCCACTATGTTCATAGCAGCCTTATTTATAATAGCCAGAAGCTGGAAAGAACCCAGATGATCCTCAACAGANGAATGGATACAGAAAATGTGAATATCCCTGTTGTTTGTCGGTCTGGTTGACTGTCTGGAGTCTGCCATTTTTGTCCCTGGGTTGCTTCAGGTCTCCTGGTAAGCCTGCAGCCCTGGATGTATCAGACCACCCTTGGGGCCTTTCAACTCAGGGCTCTTCACAGGGGCAGAGAAGCTGTTGATCTGTTGTCCTGGCTGCAGTATATCTCCTGGAGATGTTCAGACATTTGGGTCTTCAGTAGAGCAGTCAAGCTGTTGTCCAACTGCTGTGAGTGCAGCGGATCCTCTAGGATGGATCATAATATGATATCTTTATGGGAACAGACCAACTAGGAATCTTCCCCAGCAGCGAGGACTGGGCAGAAAGGGTGGAAGGGACAGAAGGGGAGTGGTATTTGGGAGGGTGGGGGTTTTAGTGGGTGATGGTTCCTGAGTCCACCAGGCTCCCAGCAGCAGTTCTGGGACTCGGGACAGGGGGGCAGAGTGGGTTCTTATCAACTGCTCTGAGGGCAGTCGTTCCTCTAGGGTGGATCTGGATATGGCGTCCTCACAGGAGCAGACCAACTAGGAATCTGCCCCAGCAGCAAGGATAGGGCAGAAGGAGACAGGAACTTTTGATTTAAAATTTGTAAGTTCTTTGCTTCTTTCTCTTAGGTTTTTGAATTGGGCAATCCAACTTGTTACAGCATGATAGTAAAGGCAAAATTCCCTGCCATCATCATTTTAAGGAGCATATCCTTCTTTTTCACAATTTTATATGTTTTTAAAAAATTACATGTGGCATTTTCATTATGAGTCATAGACAAGTTTTATCACTTATTATGAATTTTGTAAAATCCATTTTCTGAGTCACACAATATGAGTGGTAATTTGTCTTCCCCAGCCATTAATATGATGAAGGACAGTAAGATTGAGTTTTCTAGCTGTTGTATTCATGTAGATTTTTTTAAGAATTAGCTCTTTCATCTTGATTGTTTTGTGTGTGTGTGTGTGTGTGTGTGTGTGTGTGTGTATGCGAGTGCATGCGTGTAGTTGCTTTCAGTATTCCTTTATGTTTTCACTTCACAGAGCTACTGGTGATGCTGGGTTACTCTGCTGTAAGCATCCTTTCAGAGTCACTGAAATATGGTTAATGTAAAAACTTTCAGATAGTCATCATGAGAGCACTTAGCAATGATGAAATAAAAGGTCATTTTATCTTATTTTTTTGGTCTAGACCATCAGATATGACAATTTTCCTAAACAAATCATGACAGTTACAAGTATGTTGTAAAGACTTACTAGACTATAGATAAGTCCTTTATGTAAAATATAAATTTCTTCTGTAACATATACATTTGCTTTCTAGCCTTATATTTCAAATATCCCAAAATAAATCAATTTAACATTTCCATGCAAAAGTCAGAGTCCTTCATATTGAAGATAAGTATATAGTCAGTATTAAAATAATTCAGAATAGCAATGTATTTTCAATTCTATAAGAAATTTCATCTCATAGCAATTATAGGCTGACATACTTTCATATTCTGCCAATTTTCTTATCATCAACTACAATTTAAATTAATTTATGATTATTGCCAGATTTCTTATTATCATTTACAACTACTTATAGTCTTTTCTAGGGTAAGATTGTTCCTTGGTAGTACAAAGAATATATACTCTGATTCTATGCCAGAAAATTTGAAATTCTCTTAGCTTTGTCATTCCCCATTGCATGAGTGTTTTGGAATTAAAAAAAAAAAGCCAGATATCAGGTTTTCCAGTCTCTAGTAACACATCGATAAGGGCATCATATACCAATTAGGGAAATATTATAATTCTTCTTTTTTTTGGACAGGGTCTCATTTAGTCCAGGTTAGCCTCAAAGTCACTCTGTAGTTCACCTTGAATTTCTGACTCTCCTGCCTCCAAATCTTGAGTGTTGGTGTTATAGGCTTGCATGACCAAACCCTGTTCATGCAAAGTATGCTAGACCAGTCCATGATAAATAGAGCTACACCCCTAGCCCTATTGCATGTTAAATATAATCTTTTAGGATTTTTCCTATCTTGCAATGTAGAAGACAGATGATAAGGCCCTCTATCTTTGCATATCATGGATATTGTATGAGAAAAATATTATAAAATAAAATAAATACAGCATAGTGGCCAGATGAGACTTATAGTTGGTTATCCAAAGGAAACATTTTAAAAGATGTTGAAAATAGGATGTTATATTAAAATATATGCATTCAAAATTATGTAGTAGGCTGAAAACAGAGAAACTTTGTAACAGCTGTTAAGTTTGTAGTTACACAACACTAGTGAGCTTTCTGCTACTGTGGCTAAAAACCTAAAATATTCTACTTCAGTAAGAGAAAGTTTTGACTCATGACTGGAGATTTTTGGTCCATAGTTAAGCAGACCCACTATTTTTAAGGAAGAATTTTTATGATGGAGAATACATGGTAGAGCAAAGTGTACACTTCATGTCCCAGATATGCAAGGAAGAATGTGACCAGTTCCTACAATATGTTTCTGGTGATCTGAGGCTCCACCACACCCCACATCTTAGGGATGTGATCTTCCAGTAGTATAAAGCTGAAGAACAAGCTGTTAGCATATAGGCATTTGTAGGTATTACAAATTCTAGCCACAAGACATACAGAAATACATCAAAAAATTAGGTATGGCCAACTTCCAAATTAATCTGTGGTTCTCCATGTTTCAAAATTGATTTTCTTTCCTTTCTAAAGTATATAAATAATGTAATACATTTTTTGTTATTAAATTCTGAGAAGCTGTATTATTTAATAGGCTAGTGTGACTTCCATCTCATTTACTAACTCCATACATAACTATTGAGTCCCTAATATCTGCCAGCTCCTGTTCTCAACTCTGAATTCAAGTAAAGGAGAAAGGAAGCTTTGTTTCTGCTTCCACAGAGGGAGACCACAGACTGCCAGTGAGAAACATGGATGCAAACCTTTGCATGTGGCCTTGTGGGGCTGCCTGAAGATGGATAGCTTTCTAGACAGTACATGATGACCAATCTCGTGTCTGCTGAGGGCTGTATCTCTGCATTTGTTTGTGTAAAGATATATGAATGGCACAAAGAGGTGCATTTTGTGAAGCTGGTAAAGAGTCCTCCATGGAAGCAGAACTAGACATATAGTTTGTAGGCTTGAAAGTAAAATAAAAATATAAGGCAGGGCCCTCTGTTCAAAAGAAAAAGAATAAAAAGAAGAGGGGGAAGAAGAGGAGGAAGAGGAGGAGGAGGAGGAGGAGAAGGAGGAGGAGGAGGAGAAGGACTTGTTGCCACTGAATCACTTAATGTTTGCCTTTTGTTCTAAGATCTTCATTTGCCATAAATTTTTCCTACTTTCAATTTAATGTTGTTGTACAATAAGCAAATTAAAACTTCAAGTTGCCAGCATGAATGTACTCCTCATTTTTATATGCATTAGAGGTTTAGATGCAAAAATATGAATCTATAAATATGCTAGTATCAAAGTTATGTGGTGTTTTATTACACAGTTGTATACATGTATGTATCGATATGCATTTAAATCTTAGTAGACATTGAAAACATAGAACACAATTGATTCAGATATCTTTACTCTCCTCGCCACTTATACTAGACAACAACACTATTTTGGTGGCTTTAACCCTCTCTTTTTATCTTCTCCCTCCTTTGGATTTTTTTTTTTTTTTGAGGCATGGTCTCACTACAGAGCCCACACTGGCTTCAAACTCACTCTTTTCTTGCCACAGTTTTTCAAGGGCTGATAACCCAAGGAATTATCACCACACTCAGCTGCTGATGTTTCTTTTGAGAACAGATTGACTTTTCTTCCAGTTTTTGAAGAAAGGCCTTGTATTTGGTTGACATGCTATTTCTTGGGGTGCTGGTACCCCTTGTGACTCAGCTCTAGGTGTCACATGCTCACCTTGTACTCACGTCGAGTCATGTTCAACTCCTGTAGACCAAGGGCCCACCAGAGAGTCCTGTGTTCGTGGATAATTGCAGTGTCTGTGAATGGAACTGACAGATGCCTTTGTGTATGTCTTCTTCATTGTGTGATCTGCCATCAGATGGGAATTCATTTACACAACTCCATCAGAGAGATAAAGAAAATGAACCATGTGGAGAGGTCTGAGGTCAGGATAATGGGAAGGTTAAAGATGAGCAAGGTTCATATGTGTGAGCATCATAATGAAAGCCATTATTCCACTCAACAACTAGGGATCCCGGGAAAGATGATAAATGTGCAAAACTGACAGTCGAAGGTTCAAAACGAAAACAAATCAATTGGCACAATACTTACCAAACAATCAAATACTATTATAATAGCAAATAAAAAAGGGTTCTAAATGGTAACAAAAACCCATGAAATCTACCACAGGCCCCGTAGAGCCATGGTTTCCCATGTGTTCATTTGGGTCTCACCTGTTGAAATTGGCTCAATAGGTGGTTCAAAGACCTTTTGTAAAGCCTTTGAGACTTGGTACTTTTAAGAGTGAGAAGGGAGACCACTGAAGGTTGGTGACTTGGCCAAGAAATGTCAGCATGTAGGTCAGAAGAAAAAAGAGAGAGAGAGAGAGAGAGAGAAGTCTTTGTACCTCAAGGTAAGAACTCAGCTTTGTACTTTAAGTTTGATGGAAAATTGTTAAAGCTCGTCTATATCATCTATAGCAGTAATAGAATGATCTGAATGATTTTTTTTTTAACAATCCTGGCATGTGAAATGCTGTGTTGCAGGTTTGCTTTGGCCCAAAGTCAGCCAGCAATTAGTTACTGTTGTAACAATATTAAGAAGTGAACCTTCCTGTCAAATTCCATGGGAGGTAATCAAGAACATCAGCAATAGCCTGTGATGTTTAAAAATCTATAAGATCTCAGTGGTCATTAATTACAAAGGAAGCAACCCATTCTTGACACTCCAAATGTGAGTCATAGAACTTAGGTAAATCAAGCTGATATTGAGATAGCTACTTCATCCCTAATGGCTGGCTTGCTTCCAGACTGCTGGATATTGGAAGGTGCTGCACATGGTATAGGAGGAGAGAAATGATCATGAATTTTGCACAACTATGAAGTTACAGTAAGGACAAACATCTCCAGACATGTCCACTGACACAATAGGCCATGATTATCATGAGAGTAAAACATCAGTTTCTGTTTGGATTTAAAGTTCACTTCATAAGATTGAACTCACAGCTGGACAGAACTCACAGAACCTGTGTTTAGACAGGACATAGGCCCCCAGGAGAGAACTGATCACTATTATTGTCCTAAATGGATGTAGTATTTAACTGAATTCTAATAACTTATTCTCAGATGATGATAAACAGATTCACAACTAGCCAAGGTACAGAAGACTGGAAAAATGTGGATTTCTCAACTGTAATTGAGACATCTATATCACAGCTCTTTCTCCCAAGGCTCAGAGATCATCGTGGAAACCAGGGCAGAGAGATGGTAAGAGACAGAGTGATGTCTCAAAGGAAACTGCTTTCTAGACATGGCAGGGTGGGTAGACAGAGGAACTTGTAGTAGTTGTGACAAACACAAGACCTGTATAAACTCAAGCCCCTCAGTAAAACTCCCAGTATGATGGTGGGAAATGATCACCAACTCCCACCCTGATCTGAGGAGCTATTGGTGGTTGATAGCTGTCAGGAGAGGGAAAGTCTTTTTTTTAAACAATGAGGTCTAGATTATGCTGACCATGCTTTATTAAATGGCCATGCACTCAAGATTCAGCACAAATTGGACTGGATGGTTTAAAAGAAAACAAAAACACAAAATTGGATGAGTAGGAAGGGGACTGGATCTGAGAGGATTTAGAAGAAGGGGTGAATATGATCCAAATGCATAGTATGCAATCCTCAAAGAGCCAATAAAACAGAAGGAGAGGAAAGAATAATAAAATCCTTAAAATGAAGTGAGGCTTTGTGGGATGATACAGCATGTGGGATGATAGGCCGATCTACAGAGTGGTAACTAATGCTGTAGTTAAATACCAGTGTCATGATTAGCTTCTATCAAGACAATCTATAAAAACAGAGATTATTTGGGAACTACAGTTTCAGATGGATAGACTCTATAACCAACATGGTGAGGAGTGTGGTAGCAGGCAGCTAAAGACGGCCCTGGAGTCAAGGTTGAGAGCTGGCATATTGAGACCCAACCACAAAATGGAGAGCACTAACTGAGAACAGAATGGGCATTTGAAATCTGGAAACCTGTCTCAAATAACACACCTCCAACAATGCTATACTTCCTAATTATTGCCAAATAGTTCTGTTCATCAGGGACCAAGCATTCAGATATATAAGTCTGTAGGGGTCGTTCTTATTCAAACACCACAGCTACCGTTGGCCCTGCCTTTATTGTTCCTTTTCTCTTTCTGCTATGGGGTGATGCAACTGGAAAGTCCTTGCCAGATGCTGACACTTCAGTGCTGGATATTTCAGCCTCCAGATTGTCAGCCAGTAAGTTTCCCAGCCAGTGGTATCCTGACATTGCGCAGCAAATCTAAGAGAGTATGAAGTAATGTCAGAAAATGTTGGGCAGAAGTACATTTCAAATAGCAGAGATAGAGAGGCTTGTAGACTTCAGGATGCATTCTAGATGTTGGATAGATAGAATTCGTGTTAGGTTGGATGCGGAGTGAGGAAAACGGAATGAGAAGAAATAGCAACCCCCCTATTTTTTATTCAGTGAATATCAGGGAATACTAACTGGAGGTTAACTGTGGTGGATGGAAAGTTGGGAGTTCCATGGCTTTGTTTGGTCATGGAGGGTCCACGTTGGCCGCCAAACTTCAAAGGATTTTTCTGAAATGTCTGCTTGAACAGCAATTGATGAATAAATACATGTGAGCAAGGCAAGAAAGAGCACACGTGGAAGAAATGAGAACATTTTTCAGTTCTCTTCTCATGAAAAACAACTGTATCTTCTTCCCGTACTCAGTATCATAGCAGAAATCAAGAACATTCAGTGGCAAATCACAGTACACTCCAAGAAAGCCATGTCCTGCCTTTATTTGAGAGCTGGTCGTGAAAGTAGCAGGTCATTAAGTACTTGAATTCCTGATGTAGGTTTAAATTTGGCTTAAGCACTTGAATCTCCTCTATTCACCCAGTAAACATGCCAGAGATGAGCTCTCAAAGGTCTTTCCCCTTTGTCAGTGATATACCACATACTCCACCTCTTGTTTTTTAAAAGACAAATAATTAATATGTATCCCAGACTGGATTCAACTAGCAATTCTGTTTCTACCTCTCTAAGGTGCTGGAATTACAGTCCCGAGCCACCATATCGGAACTTTCCCTTGTTGTATCTGTTCTTCACAATGAAGTTAACTGGCCAAATACCACTTGTTCCAAACGGTTTAGGAGGACACAATCAGAAGAGCGTTACCCTGTCTCCATCATTAGCACCTCCAGCTCTGGTGAGTGACACTTAGCGTGGATTGTCTCAGGATAGCAGAAGTCATGGAAGGGATGGATAGGGCAGAACTTTGTCACCATTTCTCATGTTTGACATATTGGAAATTTACTTTTTTTTAAAAATATCTTTTATATACTTTTTATTAGATATTTTCCTTATTTACATTTTAAATGTTATCTGCTTTCCTGTTTTCCCCTCTGAAAACCCCCTCTTCCCTCTCCCTGCTTACCAACCCACCCACGACCACTTCCTGGCCCTGGGTAATTTTTAATGTTAATATTGCATAAAGGCAGAAAGGTAATATATTAATGAAGTATGATGTAGTAAACATATAATGTTTAAAATTAGCCCATACAGAATCTTAGGTTCTGATATGCACAATAGTTTTGATATCTATGAGTTTAATGCCTTTTTTTCTTATTGTTTTTCAAGAATTTCATATAAGAATGCTACATTTATACTAGCTTACCTAGCCCTAATCCTCCAACTTCTCTTCCTTAATTATTATATAATATATCCAAAATACTATCTTCGTATATGTATATATGTGTATATGTGCATATGTATATATGTGCATATATTATGTAGTTGTGCATATGTATATATGTGCGTACATATATACACACACACACATATATATTCCATTTCTTATTTTGTTTCCTTGACATTAAAAATGCTGCCTAAAATTCCTAGATTTTTCTTTTCTTTTCCTTTTTATAAGATTTTTTTCTTTATTTACATTTCAAATGTTCTCCCCTTTCCTGGTTTCCTCTCCAAAAAAACCCCCTATGCCCCCACCCCCATCCACCAACCCAACTTCTTCTGCTTCCTGGCCCTGGCATTCCCCTACACTAGGGCATAGGGCCTTCACAGGACCAAGGGCCTCTCTTCCCACTAATGACCAACTAGGCCATCCTCTTCTACATATGCAGCTGGAGCCATGAGTCCCACCATGTGTACTCTTTAACCAAAGAGGTTTAGTCCCAGAGAGCTCTAGGGTTAGTGGTTTGTTCATATTGTAGTTCCTCCTAGGGGACTGCAAACCCCTTCAGCTCCTTGGGTACTTTCTCTAGCTTCTTCACTGGGGGACCTGTGCTCAGTCCAATGGTTGGCTGTGAGCATCCATTTCTGTATCTGTCAGGTACTGGCAGAGCCTCTCAGGAGACAGGTATATCAGGCTCCTATCAGCAAGCACTTGTTGGCATCCACAGTAGTGTCTGGATTTAGTGATTGTATATGGGATGAATCCCCAGGTGGGGCAGTCTCTAGATTGTCATTCTTTCAGTCTCTGCTCCACAATTTGTCTCTGTAAATCCTTCCATGGTTATTTTGTTCACCCTTCTAAGAAGGATCAAAGTATCCGCACTTTGGTCTTTCTTATTCTTGAGCTTCATGTGGTTTGTGAATTGTATTTTTGGTATTGTGAGCTTCTGGGCTAATATCCACTTATCAGTGAGTACATATCATGTGTGTTCTTTTGTGATTGGGTTACCTCACTCAGCATACTATTTTCTAGTTCCATCTATTTGCCTAAGAAAATAATCCTATTTAAAAATGGGGTACAGAGCTAAACAAAGTATTGTCAATTGAGGAATATCGAATGGCTGAGAAGCACCTAAAGAAATGTTCAACATCCTTAGTCATCAGGGTAATGAAAATCAAAACAACCCTGAGATTCCACCTCACACCAGTCAGAATGGTTAAGATTAAAAAAGAAAAACAACAAAAAAACAAAAAACAAAAACCAAAACAACTCAGGTGTCAGCAGATGCTGGCGAGGATGTGGAGAAAGAGGAACACTCCTCCATTGCTGGTGGGATTGCAAGCTTATACAACCACTCTGGAATCAGTTTGGCAGTTCCTCAGGAAATTGGACACAGTACTACCTGAGGACTTAACAATATCATTCCTGGGCATATACCCAGAAGATGCTCCAACATGTAATAAGGACACATGTTCCACTATGTTTATAGCAGCCTTATTTATAATAGCCAGGAGCTGGAAAGAACCCAGATGTCCCTCAACAGAGAAATCGATACAGAAAATGTGGAAATTTACTTTGCTACCATGAAAAGAGAAGTGAAGGAATAAAGAAGTGAGGGGATCCTGTCTGACAATGTGACAATTGGGTCTCTCTTTCATGCCAGAACTTACCAAACCCCATTTTAAATCTATGGCATCTATGTAAGGTATATGGCTTATTTTAAAGGTTAGAGTAAGATCAGACAGACAACAAATTCTATATTTGGGAATCAAATTGGCATAATAAAATTTATGCCCTTTCTTAAAATATGGGATTTCTACACCAAGCTTTAGTATTGGAAGTCTTTCTCTTAACATCCTAAATATCAATTTGCTTTGTTCTTACTATATCATTAGAATGTTGCATTAATAAAAGAATCAATATCTAACTTTACACATAAGACTATGAAGGCATAGAATGTAAGTAGACCACATGATTGTCATATAGTAAAAACAATTGACTGTTGTAGTTTAACAATGTTATATATAAATCATTTAGTAAAGTTTGCATTTTGCTTTGGGCAGCCAGTAGGGAGATGTTTAATAGAGCTAAGAGTAGGTGAAAGGTTCGATTCTATTTTCCAGGCTGGGTGTGGTAGCACATATGTATTTCTACCTCTTGGGGCAGAGGCTGTGGTAGAAGGATAGTAAGTCAAGGTCAATCCAGGGTGCATAGGAAAACCTAGTCTTAAATTAAATTTCCCAAACAAGACACAAAGTTCATATTGCATAGTGCAAATGAATACAGATACACACAGCCAATTAGAGTTGAATTTGGATTGTAGTGTGCCTTCTATTCAGCATAACTGCATTTTGGAGTAAATGCAATTTGGCCTCATTATCTAGGAACACTAACCAGAGTCTAATCTTATTATATTTGTTTTCAAATACAGTCAACTATCAGAAATTTCAGATTGCACATGCAAAAGGCCTTTTCTTTTCTTTTTTTATTTTTAACACAAAACATGAAAAGCACCATAAGGGTCTGCGTGAGACCTTCATGTAAGTCACCAAGGTAGACAGGGGTGTGGGTTTTCTTGAGAATCTCTAAGCAGGTATAACTTTGATGGGTGGGTAAAGGAGGCATGTGGAGGAGATTGTTCCTATGGAGCTACACCTTGGGATACAAAAGAACATATTTATTTTGTGGAGGGAAGAAGTTAAAAATTATTGCTTCCCTACATTCAAATATCTCCAAAGATATCTGCGACCTGGATAATTTGTTAGCACTGTTTTAAATCTTTGTAACTTTGGGCCATATGCTATACAGGTAGTGAACTATTTGGTTAGACAATTAAGGAGCAGCATCAATATTTTGCAGCATCCTGAAATGTACCCAGGGACAAAGTGGCCAGAAGCAACAAAATGATAATGTAGCTTTAGCAGCTAATGTAAAAGATACCAATAATTTGTTCAGTGCTTAATTGGGAAAATCCACTTTAACAGGAATGATGGTGTTTTACACAGAATGCCAGACGAGGATGGAACATCCTGTCACGGCGCCGGGTATCCATGCCAAGGGAAGTGTAGAGGACTGAAGAGTTTTACAGTTGGAAGAGAAAAATATGATGTGCTCTTCAGTGAATATTTGCTGTGCACAGTACTTATAGCCTTCTATGAACAGAGATATAACCGACACACCCAAGACTACCACTAAAAATCTCCAAATACACAATTAACCAACAAGTTTACTTCTATAATCTGTGTGCTTACAGCTGTGATGGGTCCAGTGGGGAACAAGCGTGACTCATGGATGCATCCTATCTTCAAGTAGCATCCCCCACAGTCACAAATAAAACATGCTGCAATGGGATGCTGTAGGCTCTTGGATGATGCTGATGTTCGGTAATGTTTCTCCACTGGAGAACAAAATGTGACTTAAAGAGCGACGTTGTAGTCAGCTGTACCCAAAGTAGCCATTTTGGAAAGTGCTTTGACGGATGTCTAGAGAACATTTTGTGGATGTGATTGGGCAAACACTTGAGTTCTCTCAGCTTTGCCCATGTCAAATGAAGATAACAGCAGCTCTTGTGAGCTTTAGAAAAAGCAGCATGTGAAAATTTAGATTTTATTCTCAAGAAGCAGACATTGTAGTTATTGCTATCATAGGCCTTTTGTAGAAATGTTGTGGATGTTAACAAGCAATAAACATTTCCCTCCATTTATTGCAGCAGAACTTATTCTGGAGGAAGGTTGTGACTGTATGCATAATTTAACAGAGAGTGTAGTTCCCGGTCTTGTATTTTTATCTACCTTTATCTTTTTCATAAAACCTTTCCTTATTTTCATACAGTTCAGTCTAACAATCACTGGGCACAAGAATATGTCAGTCAGGGTGGTAAGTATGATACATGAGGAGAATCAGGAAATTAACATGTAGCCTATGCTGGAGGATTTTAGAGAATACTAAGGGATTCTGACAGGAAAAGACATTCAACAAAATGGGATTAGCGCTGAGCTGGGTGCTATGGGAATAGACTGAAAGGAGTCTGGTCCTTCCTGGAATCCATGGGCGGCATCTGGTCTTTATTCAGAGAGGACTGCATGTCTATACTGAACTTCCAAAGACAGAGGCTGAAAGACTAAAACAAGCCAAGAAGGTTTGCCTACACACTGGTTCTGAGGGAATTGAAAGCAGTTCTAAGAGTCTAATGTTTGTGTGAGTGATCTGGAAGCAGCCACAAATTTCAATACGATCTGGGTCATGATGATCTTTGATGAGACTCACCAGGGCTAGTCTGGATTTGATGATCAATGAGAACTAGTACTCAGAATGAAAATATTTTTTCTTCAGTCACTGCCTCAGAGCAACTCAGTCATGTAAACAGCACGTGAGGAGAAGAGGTGACAGCATTTGGTCACACGTGAAACCATAATCTGTGGCCAGCGAGGAGTCTACAGATACAAAGAAAAAAAAATGGCATCTACAAGGGAAGATGTAAACTCTAAGTCTCAAGTCAGTAAAGAAATATCCCAAGGATTCTTTAACGTCCGTGAAAAGCAGTCTAACCTGAAGCATAATTGTGTTCCTGAGGTTTCTGTTCTTTTTAATGAGTTTTTTAGAAACATGCATGTATGTCTGTATGTATAACCACTGAACCACTTCCCCAACCCCAGGTTTTTAGTCTTAAAGGATTCAGAGGGATTGAGAAGGTCTGGTATTTCCCTTTATAAAGAGAAAACAATAGATCCCATGTCATCACAGGGTAGGCAAAACACTAGTAATTCGGTGTTAGGAAACAAAAGAAAAGGATATTAGAATATTAGGATACACACTTCTCCACAGACTGTGCCATGAGTTTGATTTGCTTCCTTTGACTTGTCTTAAAACCAATCTTCCGATTTTCCCCATGGAAGCATCTCTCAGACTCCCCATCCTTCTCTCTCTTGTGTGGGTCAAGCTCCTGTGTCCCAACACAAATTACTTGTCTATGAAAAAAAAAAAAAAATGAGACAGACTCTGAACTGGCCTTTCACATCCTTATATCATAAACTTATGTAAGATGGTGTTCTCAGCATCCATGACTGAAGTTAAATGATTATGAAATCATTGAAAGTAGTGATTAACTGGAAAATGTTGAGGATTTAAAAAAAAAAAAAAACTATTTAGCCAAAACCAAACTATTTATGTAAAAATGAATAAGCTCGTCATTAGTTTGATTTGCTTTCTTCTCCAATCAAAATCATAGGAATACCAAAGAATTGGTTTAAAACTAAAAGTTCTTCTGATTTATGATCAGTTAATGTTTAACTCACAAATTTGCCTATTTATGCCCGTGTATGTCTTGAGTCACAAGGAGTTATAAGTTTAAGAAGCCTCAATCTCAGGCAGATGTTCTCTGATCTCTTTGATTTTCCCAGTGCTAAGGGCCTGTGTCCCAAAGAGTTTTTAAGGAGACCTCTGGCCAGGCCAGGCCAGGCGCAAGGGTTCAGGTGCAAGGTGAGAGACTCGAGCAGAGCAGGGCAGGGGAATTGCTTCTGTCACTGCCATAGCTGTTATCAATCTAAGATCGGTCACTCCGCACTGAGTCAGGTGAGGCTGAGGAGGAGGGAGGTTGACTAGCCAGCGAGGGGTGTGGGGGGAGCCTCTGGTGGCATTTCAGGAGAGCAGATTTCTTCCCTGGTGGCAGTGTTACAGCTCTTATGACAGAAGCGCTCAGACTACGGAGTAATTCTCACACACATTTATTCCTTCTGGATAGGATCTTTACGTACAGTTTTGGTGTGGGTTGGGGTCTGACCGTAGGTGCTTCCTATTGGCTTGGCTTTTAGAGGTTGGGAATACCTCATCTACATATGGAACGGCTTTAGGAGCTGACCCTATGTGACTGATGGCCACAGACCTCTCTACTGGGGTGGAGGGTAGGGGAAGGCTGAGGAGGGGTTGTTGCGGCTATGTGACAGGGGCCTGGTTCCAGGAGCCGAGAAAGCTCCTACCATCCCTTCAAGGTTTCCAGGGTTTCTAACATTAGCTCAACCTTACCAGTCTTCCACACGGCCTACCGTCCCACACAGTGCCTTGTATATGATGGGCTCTGCGGTATAGTTGAATGACTATGCCCCATTTGTCCACAGTAAATCACAACTATACTGGGTGCCAGAAAAACAGAGAGACAGACAGACAAACAAACAAAAAGAAAAGGACAGTAGTATTTCGCTAACCCAAATAATAGGTTTCGACTCTTTGGAAAGACTAGGTTAGTGAGTGGCTCACATCCCCTAAGGACTGAGACTTAGATGCACATATGGTAGCACACATCAGAACTTGTAAGGTTGATGCAGGAGTGTCACAAGCTCAAGTTCAGCCTGGGCTAAAAAGGAAAATCCCAGTCTCGAAACAAAGAAAGAGCTAGACCCATATGAAAATGCTTCATGATGGTTGGGAGTATGTGTGAAGAAAAGTGAAAGAGCAGGAAAACTCCACTTGAAATTTTATTTTACTTGCATAACTAATAGGTTACAGTGTGATAATTTACCATATGTATGTAATGTGTAATGTTCAAATCAGAGTGTTAGCATTTTCATCTCACTAAATATATGAAATATCACTTAGCACATCGTAATTGTGCATATTCAAGGACACAATATGTTATTTTAATGCAGGTACGCAAGCAGCTCAATAAAATCTGAATACTGCTTCTCTTGTCTCTGTCCAGACTTCTCTGACTTGCATCGTGTCATAGAGAATTGTGGGGGTGAGAGGGAGGCTTCAAGAATCATTGTCCCTTTTTACTATGTAGGTTCTGAGGATCAAACTCAAGTTGTTGGGAGTTATGGTAGGTGTTTTTCCTACTGAGTAATCTCTCTGGTCTCTCTGCCCAAACTTCATTGGGCTACAGGAGAGGAAATCTCTCTCTCTCTCTCTCTCTCTCTCTCTCTCTCTCTCTCTCTCTCTCTCTCT